>NC_041389.1:656345387-656412139 GCF_002162155.2 Triticum dicoccoides | reverse complement strand
TGGTCACAGTGCGCCATTACTAGTCTAAACTAGTAATGGCGCACCTGGCCTGTGTGCGCCATTAGTAGTTTTGCAGAAAAAGAATAAAAAAAACAACAGTAATGGCGCACGATCTGCCTCGTGCACCATTACTAGTTAGAACTAGTAATGGCGCACTTCGACCCGATGCGCCATTAGTATGTAGAAAAATAAATAAATAAAAATTTATACTAGTGGCGCACCATGTCTCTGGTGCGCCATTAGTGTCTTCCACACTAATGGCGCATCACCGACTGGTGCGCCATTAGTATATAGTAGTGGCGCACTGGTTCCTCGGTGCGCCATTAGTATCAATCCTATCTATAGCCCTTTTCCTAGTAGTGGTTGCATGTTGAGGGATTGTTATATGATCTATCTATGTTATTATTGTTGAGAGAACTTGCACTAGTGAAAGTATGAACCCTAGGCCTTGTTTCCTACCAATTCAATACCGTTTACGCTCACGTTTATCGCTTGCTACCTTGCTGTTTTTATAATTTCAGATTACAAAAACCTTTATCTACTATCCATATTGCACTTGTATCACTATCTCTTCGCCGAACTAGTGCACCTATACAATATACCATTGTATTGGGTGTGTTGGGGACACAAGAGACACTTTGTTATTTGGTTGCAGGGTTGCTTGAGAGAGACCATCTTCATCCTACGCCTCCCACGGATTGATTAACCTTAGGTTATCCACTTCAGGGAAATTTGCTATTGTCCTACAAACCTCTGCACTTGGAGGCCCAACAACGTCTACAAGAAGAAGGTTGTGTAGTAGACATCAGTAGCCTGCGCTTTGGGTAACTTTTGGTAGGGCGCTCGAGTCCATATTCCTTGGCAGCCAGGACCTCGATCCATCTATCAGTTAGTAGATCTTGATTAGCTTGAAGTTGTTGCTGCTTTTTCTTCAGGCTTTTTTCAGTGGCTATAAGCCGGCGCTTGAAGCGCTCCTGCTCGACGGGGTCCTCAGGCATGATGAATTCTTCGTCGCCAAGGCTCACTTTGTCTTCGGAGAGAGGCATGTAGTTATCATCCTCTGATTCTCCATTAGTTGCCTGTTCTTTAGGGCTAGCTTGCCCATCCTCTTGCTTGGCCTGCTTGAAGCCTGGCTGGGCAGGATTGTCTTCATCTTCGGCACCATCCGGATTGTTATCTCTTGTGCTGGTATCACTATTTTTGCTATGGCGGGGCTTGGAGCGGCGCCTATGACCCCGGTGCTTAGATTGCTTCTCCAAGGGGTTATCTTCCGTTGCCTCGTCACCATTGCTTTCTTTGGGGGTGTCCACCATATAAATATCATATGATGAGGTGGTTGTCCAGCGCCCTATAGGAGGTGGTTCTTGTTCTTCTCCTGCATCATCGTCCATATCGTCGATGTCTTTAGAGTCAAAGTTAAGCACGTCGGTTAAGTCATCGACAATGGCTATAAAGTGGGTGGTGGGTGGGGGACGAATTTCTTCGTCGTCCACTTCCCACTCGAGCCGTACATAGTTCGGCCAAGAATCTCCTGACAAGGAAAGAGACCTTAATGAGTTTAGCACATCACCCAAGGGGGAGTGCTGAAAAATATCTGCGGCGGTGAACTCCATGACCGGTGCCCAATCAGATTCGATAGGCACGGACGTACACGGTTTGGATCCTGTAGCCGGAGACGAGTCCGAGGGTCCGATGACACCACTCTCACAGGAGGTGGGATCAGTGTTCGGCTCCAACGTCGATGAGTGCGCGGCCTCCATGGCGGGGTCCATCCACCCATCCTCGGAAGGCACGATCTGCTCCGGATTGATTCCCGGCACCGCCGCAGGTGCGATCTCCCGAATACTGTCCGATGGCAGATCAAAGTCATGCCATTCTCTCCATTGATTTTTGTATTGGCGGCTGACCTCTTACTGGCCGCAATCAATGACGCTTTCAGACATGGCCGAATCCAGCTACCGTTCCCCAGAGAGAACCAACACGACTACCCTGTGATACAATACGCGGACGACATGCTCATTCTTCTTCCTGCATGCCCGGTCCAAGCCCTCACAATCAAAAACATTTTCACTGACTACGCTGACTCCATTGGGCTCAAGATAAACTTCCACAAGTCCACACTGATCCCAATTAACTGTGAGGCTGCCTGCTACAATGAGCTCTCCAATATCTTTGGATGTAATGTTGGTTCCATGCCCTTCACTTACCTAGGGTTACCTCTCGGGACAACCAAGCCCTCAGTTCAAGATTTAATGCCGCTTGTTTGTACAATGGAACGTCGGATGTCAAGCACTCTGGCCTTGATGTCGTATGGAGCCAGGCTATCTCTACTCAATACCATGATCACTTCACTAGTCATCTTTGCTTTGTGCACTCTCAGACTGCCACCAAAGATAATTGAACTGCTTGATAAACTGCGAAGGAAGTGTCTATGGACAAAGAAGACAGAACATGGGGACAAATGCAATTCCCTTGCGGCCTGGAGTATGGTGTGTAGACCAAAACAGTGTGGAGGCCTTGGTATAATCAACCTACGCGTACAAAGTGATGCCCTCCTTCTCAAATATCTGCATAAATTCTACAACAAGCACGATGTACCTTGGGTGGAGCTTGTGTGGTCCACATACTATACAAACAAAATCCCCCATGCCATGGAACCATGTGGATCATTCTGGTGGAGAGATGTTCTCAAGCTCACCCCGATTTACAGAGGGATTTCTAAAGCCATTGTGCATGATGGAGCTACAGTGCTCATGTGGAAAGACCTGTGGCTTGACGCCACTCTCGATGAAAAGTACCAGCGCGCCTTCTCCTTTGCAAAAAATGAAGATATTTCGGTTAAGGATTTCCTGGGATCCACATCTCTGCATGAAACGTTTCACCTCCCACTATCAGTCCAAGCAATGCAAGAAATCCGTGCTCTTCAGCAAGAGGTGAGGCATGTTGGCAACGCTACTGATCTGACCCTACACGATAACTGGACTTACTGTTGGGGCTCAGTGGATTTTAAGGCCATCAAATACTACAAATTCTATTTTCGAGAGGTGCATGCACATCAATCATACAAGTGGCTCTGGGCGGCAAGGTCAACGCTCAAAATTAAGGTCTTTGGGTGGCTTCTTCTCTCTGACCGCTTAAACACACGTAACATGCTAAAGAGGAGACACTACAATATTGGGGACGATTACAACTGCCTTCTTTGTGATCAGCAAATTGAAGAGACTATCGAACACATGATCTTCCAGTGCCCCTTTAGCCAACGATGCTGGTCCATTCTAGGGATAACTTGGCAGCAAACTGGTTCAAGGCTTCGGTGGATCAGCATGGCAGCTCATGATTGGAGCAGTCCCATGTTCATGGATGTTTTCCTTCAAGCGGCTTGGAGCATTTGGAAAGAGAGGAATAACAAACATTTCAGAAGCATCCCACCAACTATTCTATCATGGCTCCAACGTTTCAAACATGACTTTGCCCTGCTCCAACATAGAACCAGAGAAGATGTGAGAGACTTTATTCTCTCTTTTGTAATTAGCTTAGAACCCCCTTGATTGCCCCCACCATATAAAGTAGTAGTAGCCCTAGCCTCCACAGGTGGAGGTAAGGCGCCATGTAAAAACACCATGTACATTGTACCCTGCTTTTGAGTAATACAAACACAGTGGGAGCCTCTCCCACTGTCCAATTCCTCAAAAAAAAGTCATGCCCGTCGTGACCGTTCGACTCACCTAACATGGGCTCGAATCCGTCGAAGATCAAGTCTCCACGGATGGCGGATTTCGGTGCAACCAACACAACTTTAACCATACATGCATGCTAAGGGACTTGCTAACTTCAACACAAGCATTCTTTGAATTCATAATCACCCAACTAGCATGACTTTAATATCACTACCTCCATATCTCAAAACAATTATCAAATATCAAGTTGATCATAGCATCCAATTCACTTCATATGATAGTTTTTATTATACCCAACTTGGATGCTCATCATTCTAGGACCAACTTTATGACAAACTTTATGACAATAGCAAATACCATGCTGTTCTAAAATACTCTCAAAATAATATAGGTGAGGCATGAGAGACTGGCAATTTCTTCGAAATTAAGACACCACCGTGCTCTAAAAGATATAAGTGAAGCACTAGAGCAAAAACTATCAAGCTCAAAAGATATAAGTGAAGCACATAGAGTATTCTAGCAAATTCTAATCAAATAGGCTTCTCCCAAAAGGTGTGTACAGCAAGGATGATTGTGGTAAACTAAAAAGCAAAGAATAATATAATACATGACGCTCCAAGCAAAACACATATCATGTGGCAAATAAAAATATAGCTCCAAGTAAAGTTACCAATGAACGAAGACGAAAGAGGGGATGCCTTCCCGGGGCATCCCCAAGATTAGGCTTTTGGATATCCTTGAATATCTTGGGGTGCCATGGGCATCCCCAAGCTTAGGCTCTTTCCACCCTTTATTCCATAGTCCATAAAATCTTTACCCAAAACTTGAAAACTTCACAACACAAAGCTCAACAGGAAATCTTATACGCTCCGTTAGTGAAAGAAAACAAAACCACCACATAAGGTACTGCAATGAACTCATTCTTTATTTATTTTGGTGTTAAACCTACTTTATTCCAACTTCCTTATGGTTCATAAACTAATTTACTAGCCATAGATGCATTGAAATAAGCAAATAACACACGAAAAACAGAATCTGTCAAAAACAGAACAGTCTGTAGCAATCTGTAGATAATGAAAACTTCTGGAACTCTAAAAATCCTATCAAAATAGGAAGGCCTGTAAAAATTTTCTATGGAACAGCAGAAAAAATAATCAACGCAAAATCACATTCCTGTGATTTAACAAAATTATATTTGTGCGTGCAAAGTTTCTGTTTTTCAGCAGAATCAAATCAACTATCATCGTAGGTTATCCTATAGGTTCTACTTGGCACAAACACTAACTAAAAGATAAAAACACATCTAAACAGAGAGTAGATGCAAGATTTATTCAATAACAGCAAGGAAAAATATTGGGTTGTCTCCCAACAAGTGCTTTTCTTTAAAGCCTTTTTAGCCAGGCATTGAGATTTCAATGATGCTCACATGAAAGACAAGAATTGAAGCACAAAGAGAGCATCATAAAACATGTGACAAACACACTTAAGTCTAGCATACTTCCTATGCATAGGCATCAGGTAAACAAACAAATTATCAAGGCAAGCAAAAACTAGCATATGCAAGGAAGAACAAAGAGATGATAGCAATCTCAACATGAAGAGAGGTAATTTAGTAACATGAAAATTTCTACGGACCATATTTTCCTCTCTCATAATAATTACATGTAGGATCATAAGAAAATTCAACAAAATAGCTATCACAAAACATATTCTCAACATGATCCACATGCATGCAAAGTTGACACTCTTCCAAGATAGTGGGATTAACATTAACTAAAGTCATGACCTTTTCGAACCCACTTTTATCAAAAATATTATAAGATTGAACACACTCCAAATATGTGGGATCTAAAGTTGACACTCTTCCAAACCCACTTTCAATATTATTGCAAACACTATTATCAATCTCATATTCATCATGGGGCTTAAATAAATTTTCAAGGTTATGAGAAGAATCACCCCAATCATGATCATTGAAACAAGTAGTAGACATAGCCAAACTAGCATCCCCAAGCTTAGGGTTTTGCATATTATTAGCACAATTGACATCAAGAGAATTTATAGGAAAATCATTGCAATCATGCTTTTTATTCAAGGAATTATCGTGAATCTCTTCATAAATTTCTTCATCATAATTTTCAGACTCACGAATTTCAAGCAAAACTTCATAAAGATAATCCAGTGCACAAAACTCACTAGCAATTGGTTCAACATAGTTGGATCTCTTAAAGAGATTAGCAAGAGGATGAGGATCCATAGATCTTAGGTTCTTTGTTTAGCAATAAACAAGCATCTACTCCAACCAAACGAGCAAAGGAAAGGGAAAGCAAAAGAGAGGAGAACCAGATTGGGAAAGGGAGGGCGATAAAACGGCAAGGGTGAAGTGGGGGAGAGGAAAACGAGAGGCAAATAATGTAAATGCGAGGGAGATGGGTTTGTGATGGGTACTTGGTATGTCTTGACTTGAGCGAAGGCCTCCCCGGCAATGGTGCCAGAAATCCTTCTTGCTACGTCTTGAGCTTGCGTTGGTTTTCCCCGAAGAGGAGAGGGTGATGCAGCAAGTATAGCGTAAGTATTTCCCTCAATTTTGAGAACCAAGATATCAATCTAGTAGGAGGCTCCTCAAAAGTCCCACGCACCTACACAAACAAACTGAGAACTCGCAACCAACGCGATAAAGGGGTTGTCAATCCCTTCACGGCCTCTTGCGAAAGTGAGATCTGATAGAGAGATAATAATATATTTTTGGTATTTTGTAATATAGATGCAAAAAGTAAAGATGCAAACAAAAGTAGTTTGAAAGCAAATATGATAAGAGATAGACCTGGGGGCCATATGTTTCACTTGAGGCTTCTCTCAAGATAGCATACGTATTACGGTGGGTGAACAAATTACTGTCGAGCAATTGACAGAAAAGCACATAGTTATGAGATTATCTAGGCATGATCATGTATATAGGCATCACGTCCATAACAAGTAGACCGACTCCTGCCTGCATCTACTACTATTACTCCACACATCGACCAACTCCTGCCTGCATCTAGAGTATTAAGTTCATAAGAACAGAGTAACGCTTTAAGCAAGATGACATGATGTAGAGGGATAAACACATGCAATATGATATAAACCCCATCTTGTTATCCTCGATGGCAACAATACAATACACGTCTTGCAACCCTTTCTGTCACTAGGTAAGAACACCGCAAGATTGAACCCAAAGCTAAGCACTTCTCCCATGGCAAGAAAGATCAATCTAGTAGGCCAAACCAAACTGATAATTCGAAGAGACTTGCAAAGATAACTCAATCATACATAAAATAATTCAGAGAAGATTCAAATATTATTCATAGATAAACTTGATCATAAACCCACAATTCATCGGATCTTGACAAACACACCGCAAAAAGAGATTACATCAAATAGATCTCCACAAGAGAGGGGGAGAACATTGTATTGAGATCCAAAAAGAGAGAAGAAGCCATCTAGCTAATAACTATGGACCCATAGGTCTGTGGTAAACTACTCACAACTCATCGGAGGGGTTATGGTGTTGATGTAGAAGCCCTCCATGGTCGATTCCCCCTCCGGCAGAGTGCCGGCGACGGCTCCAAGATGAGATCTCGCGGATACAGAAGGTTACGGCGGTGGAAATTGTGTTTCTTGGTGCTCCTGGATGTTTTCGGGGTCCGTAGGTATATATAGGAGGAAGAAGTACGTCGGTGGACGCCCGAGGGGCCCACGAGACAGGGGGGCGCGCCCTAGGGGGTGCCCTCCTATCTCGTGGGCCCCTCGGAGTTTTCTTGACTTGCACTCCAGGCTCTCCGGATCAGATTTGTTCCAAAAATAACGCTCCCGAAGGTTTCATTCCATTTGGACTCCGTTTGATATTCCTTTTCTTCGAAATACTAAAATAGGCAAAAAAAACAGCAATATGGGCTGGGCCTCCGGTTAGTAGGTTAGTCCCAAAAATGGTATAAATGTGTAAAATAAAGCCCATAAACATCCAAAAGGGGTAATGTAATAGCATGGAACAATCAAAATTATAGATACGTTGGAGATGTATCAGTCGGCAGTATAGTTCAAGCTTCCAAACCTAACCTGATGGCCAGGGGCGTAGCTATCGATCTACTCCAGATGGCCAAGCGAGTTGGCCCGCAGTATGAAGCCACCGAATACGAAGATCTGTCCGGGAAGGAAAACCTCCGCTTGGACTGCATCGTTGAAGATGATTAACGGAGCCATCAAGCCTTATCGTGACGACACAGTGAAACTCTCAATGAAAGCACCAATGTCTGTGTCAAAACCAGCGGATCTCGGGTAGGGGGTCCCGAACTGTGCATCTAAGGCTAATGGTAATAGGATGCAGGGGACACGATGTTTTACCTAGGTTCGGGCCCTCTCGATGGAGGTAATACCCTACTTCCTGCTTGATTGATCTTGATGATATGAGTATTACAATAGTTGATCTACCACGAGATTGTAGAAGCTAAACCCTAGAAGCTAGCCTATGATTATGATTGTTGTTGTCCTACGGACTAAACCCTCCAGTTTATATAGATACCGGAGGGGGCTAGGGTTACACAGAGTCGGTTACAGAGAAGGAGATCTACATATCCGAATTGCCAAGCTTGCCTTCCACGCAAAGGAGAGTCCCATCCGGACACGGACGAAGTCTTCAATCTTGTATCTTCATAGTCCAACAGTCCAGCCAAAGTATACAGTCTGGCTGTCCGAGGAGCCCTTAATCCAGGACACTCTCGGTTGGGGCATTTTTACCCTTGCCACCCTGACTGAGGGAGTCCTGGATAAGGGGGTATCCGGACAGCTGGACTATATACTTTGGCCGGACTATTGGACTATGAAGATACAAGACAGAAGACTTTGTCCCATGTCCGGATGGGACTCTCCTTGGCGTGGAAGGCAAGCTTGGCGATTTGGATGTAGATCTCCTCCCTTGTAAACCGACTCTGTGTAACCCTAGCCCGCTCCGGTGTCTATATAAACCGGAGGGTTTAGTCCGTAGGGAACAACAACAATCATACCATAGGCTAGCTTCTAGGGTTTAGCCTCTCTGATCTCGTGGTAGATCAAATCTTGTAATACTCATATCATCAAGATCAATCAAGCAGGAAGTAGGGTATTACCTCCATCGAGAGGGCCCAAACCTGGGTAAACATCGTGTCCCCAGCCTCCTGTTACCATTAGTCTTAGACGCACAGTTTGGGACCCCCTACCCGAGATCCACCGGTTTTGACACCGATATTGGTGCTTTCATTGAGAGTTCCTTTGTGTCGTTGCTGCAAGGCTAGATGGCTTCTCCAACCTTCAACCACACTGCCCTGGGTGAGACTTTTCTCCCTGGACAGATCTTCATGTTCGGCGGCTTCACACTGCGGGCCAACTCGCTTGGCCAACTAGAGCAGATCGATAGCTACGCCCCTGGCCATCAGGTCAGGTTTGGAAACCTAAACTACAGCGCCGACATCCGCGGAGACTTGATCTTCGATGGATTCGGGCCCGTGTCAGGCGCGCCGAACAATCACGACGAGCATGACCTAGATCTGTAGTCGGCCAGTATTCGGAACATCGCACCTGCTTCAGCTTCGGACTTTGTTCCAGGGCAGGCTGCGCCTCCCGAGGATGGGTGGATGGACCCCGCCCCGGAGGCCGCACTCTCATTGGCGTTGGATCCGAACACAGACTCCTCTTCTCAGAAAATCTGTACCTCCGGACCCCCGGACTCATCTCCGGTAGTGCGTTCTGGACCGCGCGCATCCGTGCCCATTGAATCTAATTGGGCTCCAGTCATGGAGTTCGTCGCCGCGGATATCTTTCAGCACTCACCCTTTGGAGACGTGCTGAATTCATTAAGGTCCCTCTCTTTGTCAGGAGGCTCCTGGCCGAACTATGTCCGACTCGAGTGGGAAGCTAGCGACGAAGAAATTCGTTACCCACCCACCACCCACTTAATAGCCACGGTCGATGATTTGACCGACGTGCTTAACTTCGACTCCGAAGACATCGATGGTATAGACGACAATGCGGGAGAAGAACAGGAACCACCGCCCACAGGGCGCTGGACCGCCACCTCTTCATATGATATATATGATGGATACTCCCAAAGAAAACAATGGCGATGAGGCAACGGGAGATAACCCCTCGGGGAAGAAAGCAAAACATGGGCGTCATCGGCGCCGCTCCAGGCCTCGCCACAACAATACCGGCAATGGAGAATAAAAACCAGATGGCGCCGAAGAGGAATATGATCCTGATCAACCCACCTTCGAGCAAGCCGAACAGGAACACGGGCAGGCTAGCCTAGACGAACAGGCGACAGACAGATACTTGGAGGATGATAACTATATGCCTCCTTCCGAAGACGAGGTGAGCCTCAGTGATGACGAATTCGGCATACCAGAGGATCCCATAGAGCAGGAGCGCTTCAAGCGCAGGCTTATAGCCACCGCAAGAAGCCTGAAAAAGAAGCAGCAGCAGCTCCAAGCGGACCAAGATCTACTCGCAGACAGATGGACCGAAGTCCTGGCGGCCGAAGAATATAGACTCAAACCCCCAAGCAGGGGATACCCAAAGCATAAAATGCTAGAAGAAGAGGTAGAAGAGCCTGAACTTCCAGCACAAGATGAGGCTGACCGACCACCACGTGGCTGGGATAAAATGGCATGTCAGGCCGGACACCAGCCCGCACCCCCACGCCGGTTCACTACGGCCCGGGGCAATACGCAGGACCTGCGAGATATACTGGAAAACAATGCAGGACAACCAAGATCGATCTATGGATCACGAGGGCGCACCACAGCTTGGGACACCGATCGTCACGCTGGATACAATACTAATCAATCCGGCCGGGCCGGACATTACTGACCAGACCTAATCGGACTACGCCGCGACATAGCCCGACACAGAGGTGCCGCACACCCCCTCTGTTTCACTGACGAAGTAATGGAACATGAATTCCCAGAAGGGTTTAAACCCGTCAACATCGAGTCATATGATGGCACAACAGACCCCGCGGTGTGGATCGGGGATTTTCTTCTCCACATTCATATGGCCCGCGGTGACGACCTACATGCCATCAAGTACCTCCCACTCAAGCTTAAAGGGCCAGCTAGACACTGGCTGAACAGCCTGCCAGCAAACTCTATTGGCAGCTTGAAAAACCTTGACGACGCATTCCTCGATGACTTCCAAGATACCTATGTGCGACCACCGGATGCTGATGACTTAAGTCACATTACCCAACAGCCCGGAGAGTCACCCAGGAAATTCTGGACTCGGTTCCTAACTAAAAAGAACCAAATTGTCGACTGTCCGGACGCCAAGGCCCTAGCGGCCTTTAATCATAATATCCGTGACGAGTGGCTTGCTCGACACCTCGGCCAAGAAAAACCGAAGACCATGGCGGCACTCACGACACTAATGACCCACTTTTGCGCGGGTGAGGACAGTTGGCTGGCTCGCAGCAACACAGTGCCAGGAAACCCTGGACCCTCAGATACCCGTGACAGTAATGGAAAGCCACGGCGCAACAGACACAAGCGTCGAAACAACGGCGACAATGTGAAGGATACGACAGTCAATGCCGGATTCAGCAAATCCAAATCCGGTCAGCGGAAGAAGCCGTTCAAAAGAAACAACCCGGGATCGTCCAGTCTGGACCGCATACTCGATCGCTCGTGCCAGATTCACGGCACCCCCGACAAACCAGCCAATCACACTAACAGAGATTGCTGGGTGTTCAAACAGGCCGGCAAGATAAATGCCGAGAACAAGGACAAGGGGCTGCACAATGATGATGACGAGGAGCCCCGGTGTCCGAACACTGGAGGACATAAGAAATTTGCCCCCCCCCCCTGGTCAAAACGGTGAACATGATGTATGCCACTCACATCCCCAAACGGGAGCGAAAGCGTGCACTCAGGGATGAGCTCAATGGCCCACTTGGCAATCCGGCCCGTAGCGTCGCGGTTGTTTATTATGTCATTGAGTGGTACCTCGGAGGCCACCATTATTGAGCACTCTTGGAAGTAGTGTCGTAGCTTCCGGGATGCCATGAAGACCGCGTATGCAATTTTTTGGTAATGAGGGTACCATGATTTGCATGATGTGAGGACAGTGGATACGTAGTAGACCGGCTTCTGAAGCGGGAATTTGTGTCCGTCCTCCTCTCGTTCGACAACGAGCACCGCACTTATGACTTGGTGTGTGGCCGATATGTATAATAACATGGGTTCGCCGATGTTCGGCGCGGCCAGGATTGGGTTGCTTGCTAGAAGAGCCTTTATTTCCTCCAGTCTGGCCGTCGCCACGTCCGTCCACTCGAAGTGAACGGTGCGTTGGAGAAGGCGATAGAGTGGCAATGCCTTTTCTCCTAGTCTGGAGATAAAGTGTCTTAAAGCTCCCACACATCCGGATAGTTTTTGGACTTGTTTGAGATCTGTTGGCGTAGCCAACTGTGACAAAGCTCCGATTTTAGCTGGGTTCGCCTCAATTCTCCTATTGGAAACGATGAAGCCCAGCAGTTTTCCAGCGCGAACACCGAAAACACACTTTTCCGGATTGAGCTTGATGTCATATGTTCGGATGTTGTCGAATGTGAGATGCAGATCGTCTATTAATGACTCGGCGTGCCTAGTTTTGATGACTACGTCATCCACGTTTGCTTCAACTGTCTTCCCGATTTGTTTCTCCAGGCATGTTTGAATCATGCGTTGGTAGGTGGCACCGGCGTTTTTGAGCCCGAAGGGCATAGTGTTGAAGCAGAAAGGCCCGTATGGGGTGATAAATGCCATTGCGGCTTTGTCGGACTCCTTCATAATGATTTGATGGTATCCGGAGTATGCGTCAAGGAAACATAGTGAGTCGTGTCCTGTGGTAGCATCGATAATCTGATCGATGCATGGGAGGGGGAAGGGATCTTTAGGGCAGGCCTTGTTGAGGTCTTTGAAATTGACACATAGGCGCCAGGATTTATCCTTCTTTGGTACCATCACCAGGTTTGCTAGCTAGTCCGGGTGTTTTATTTCTCTGATGAATCCGGCCTCGAGTAACTTGGCTAACTCCTCCCCCATAGCTTGTCGTTTGGGTTCTGAAAAGCGCCGCACTGTTTGCTTTACTGGCTTATATCCCTTCAATATATTGAGGCTGTGTTTGGCCAGCCTATGTGGGATCCCTGGCATATCAGAAGGATGCCAGGAGAATATGTCCCAATTTTCGCATAGGAACGCTTGTAGTGCAGCGTCAACCGTCAGATCCAGTTGTGCCCCGATGGGTGCTGTCTTCTTGGGGTCCATCGGGTGAACTTGGAATTTGACTATTTCATCTGCTGGTTTAAAGGAGGTGGATTTGGGTCGCTTGTCCAGGATCATGTCGTCCTTGTCCACCGTGGAGCGCAATGCGGTTAACTCTTCGGCCGCGAGGGCTTCAGACATGCCTCGAGGGCTACGGCTGCGGTTTTGTTTTCGGTGCGGAGTGCTATGTCCGGATCACTGGCAAGAGTGATAATACCATTGGGCCCGGGCATCTTAAGCTTCATGTACCCGTAATGGGGTATAGCTTGGAAGCATGCAGACGCGTCTCGCCCTAATAAGGTGTGATATCCACTATTGAAAGGGGCCACTTGAAAGGATATCTCTTCGGACCGGTAATTCTCTGGCGTGCCGAATACCACATCGAGTGTGATTTTTCCCACGCATCACGCCTCTCAACTAGGAATTATTCCTCAGAAGGTCATGCTACTTTGCTCAATGCGGCTCCTGTCTATTTCCATTTTGTTGAGAGTTTCCTTGTAAATGAGGTTTAGTCCACTGCCGTTGTCCATGAGTACTTTGGTAAGCCTAAAACCATCCACGATTGGACTGAGGACCAATGCGGCTGGTGCCCAGACTGTTCTGAATTTTGGTTCGTCACTGGCATTGAAAGTTATGGCCGTGTCGTTCCAAGGGTTTATTGCTGCGACTTGGGAGATGTCAGCGAGGCTGCGGAGTGCCCTTTTGCACCTATTGTTTGAGGCGAAAGTCTCGAAGACTGTCAATACTGTAGAGTCTTGTCCTTCGTGGGATGTTGCTCTGCGGCATTTTTGGTGAGGAGATCCTCGCCGCTCTTGGCCACTTGCCGGAGTATCCAACATACTCTAAGGTTGTGGGTTGGTACGTTATCCGGTGTTGTGTGTATTTTGCATGGCCTATCGAGCCATCCCTCCAGAACGGTTTCGCGCCCTGTAATGGGCTTCGATTTTTTTACTATTGGATCAGGCGACCGACGAGGGTGTGTCCTCTTTGTTCGGACGGGGGGTTGGGTAGGAATCGTTGGCTCCCAAGAAGCTGCATGGGTTTTCCAGGCGCTTTCCATTGCGCAGTACTTCTGTACTATGGTTGCCAAGTCAGCAAAGTGTAATACGTGACGGCGGTTGATGGCATTAAGGATTCCCTCGTTCATGCAATTTTTGCAGAATAATGAGATTGCGTCTTCATCACGGTAGTCTTTGACCTTGTCTTTGACAAGGAGGAATCTGGCCCAAAAGTGATGGACCATTTCTTGAGGCTGCTATCTGATGTTCATAAGATCGCGTATATCTGGGTGGGTGGGTGGAATCAAATCCGAACCCTGACCCGATTTGGGATCCGGAGTCTGAGAAACTTCTGAGCTTAACAGTTCGGGCTCTGGGATATCAACCAATTTTTCAGGTCCACAGTCCAACTCCAAATTCAGAGGAATGGGCACGTCCTTCCATGGACCAGTATCCAGCTCTTCGAGCTTGGAAATCCGAACATAGTTCGTCCTCAATATAGAGGGAGAATTGTTGTACTGCTCCTCCACTACCGCTATCTGATGGGTGATCGGCGGAGATTTGATTTCTCTCTGGTCGGGTTTAAGCCCAATCCAATCATAGTCTGTAGCAACCCCCAAGGCGGCGAAACGATCCAGGAGTTCATTTAAAGATGACAGCTCCGTGGGATCCATCTGTTTGGAGAATTCGGAATCAACACAAAGGCGATTTTTGATGACCCGAGAAGTCATCGTCGGTGCAATGGCCGAACGGGCGGTCATGGTAAAACCGCCCAGTCGGAGGGTTTGGCCTAAGGCCAACGCTCCTCCGGAGGTGATACTGTCCTTGATAACAAGGCGAACCATCAATCCTTTTTTGACGTCACAGTGGAACTCTCAATGTCGGTGTCAAAACCGGCGGATCTCGGGTAGGGGGTCCCGAACTGTGCATCTAAGGTTAATGGTAACAGGAGGCGGGGGACACAATGTTTACCCAGGTTCGGGCCATCTCTATGGAGGTAATACCCTACTTCCTGCTTGATTGATCTTGATGAATATGAGTGTTACATGAGTTGATCTACCACGAGATCGTAATGGCTAAAACCCTAGAAGTCTATCCTATGTTTATGATTGTAGTTGTCTGTACGGACTAAACCCTCCGGTTTATATAGACATCGGAGGGGGCTAGGGTTACACAAAGTCGGTTATAGAAAGGAATCTACATATCTGAATCATCAAGCTTGCCATCCATGCAAAGGAGAGTCCCATCCGGACACGGGAAGAAGTCTTCTGTCTTGTATTTTCATAGCCCAACAGTCCGGCCCATGTTAATAGTCCGGTTGTTCGAGGACCCTTAATCCAAGACTCCCTCATGGACACAACTGGTTGATTCCAGTTGCTTATGGTGTTCTAAAAGTGGAGTCTACTGAGAGTTGGACATGGTTTTTCACAAACCTGAAGAAAATGCTAGGTCATCCAGAAGGTTTAGTGATACATACTGATGCTTGCAAGGGATTGGAAACTGCTATTGATGATGTGTACCCTAGAGTGGAACATGGAGAGTGTATGAGACACTTGGCTCAGAATTTCAGTAAGAAATTTAAGGGGAAGTTCTATGATGATAACATATGGCCTTGTTCACTGACCTACAGTATCAAGAAGCATAATTATCATCTGAACCAGCTCAAAAGCAAACCCAAAGTGAAGGAATTTCTGGAGGAGCACCACATAAAAATCTGTGCAAGAGCTGATTTCAATGAGATGTGCAAGGTTGACTATGTGAACAACAACCTTGCTCAATCATTCAACTCAAGAATCAGGAAATAAAAGAGTCTTCACATAGTTGACTTGCTAGACAAGATTAGGCAATACATCATGGAGAAATTTGACTTAAGAAACATATTTGCCACTGACCATTTCATTGGGCACTACATCATACCAGTAGTAATGAAGGTTTTGATGGAGAAGACTAAAGGTTTGGAAATGAGTATAGTTAGGAGAAGCCCAACAGAGGCGGAGGTGACTGCTACTGATAGAGAGAAAAGAGAATGGAGGTATCCTGTTGACTTAGAGAAGTGGTCTTGCAGTTGTAGGCAGTGGCAGATCACTGGTAAACCCTACATCCATGCCCTTTTTCCATTACTGCTCTAAGAGGTGAAGCAAGTGGAATAGATTAGTATGTCCACAAATATTACTCAGTTGAGATGTTTAGAGCAACTTATGCTGACAATCTACCAGCTCTAGAAGGCAAACAAAAGTGGGACTGTGTAGATCCAGGATTCAAGCTGTGTGCTCCTGTTCAGAACAGACCACCAGGCAGACCAAGAAAGCAGAGGATAAGGTATACCAGTGAAGGAAAGGGCCTTGGTCCTAGGAAGTATAAGTGCAAGAGATGTGGAAGATGTGGACACAAAACCAAAGGCTGCAAAGAATCTGTTGACACTACAAAAAAAAGATACATCCGTGACATTTTGGGAGGAACGAAATTTTTTCCTGTCATACTTATGACACTTCTATGACGATAATTGTGACAAAACCAGGTATCATCATAGATGTGGTGGGCTCCTACTTCTATGACAAAATTCATGACAGAAGATGGGATTTTCGTCTTGGGCGGGCCGGAGACACAACTGCATGACATTCTTTGGGCCGTCCATGACGGAAAAAACTGTGGTAGAAGCAAGGGCGAGGAAAATTTCGGGGAGTTCCCGTTTACGGTGGGTGGTCGGGGAATGAGCGATGTGTGTTTCTCTCATACACGTACGCGTGTGTGTGTGAGGCATTGGCTCTAACTGAACCCGAGTGAGGCATTGGCTCTAACTGAACCCGAGCGATTGCACTGCAGGCTACGCGTTACTGAACCCGAGTGATCGATCAATGGCTGTTAACTGAGCCCGATTGAGCGATTCCTTCGCTACTGCTGCTAACTGAAGCCGATCGATGCTGCCTTTGGATGAATAGTGAGTGTTGCGGGGGGGTGGATGAACAGTGAGCGGTGAGGGTGGATGAACAGGACCCCGTGGCATTGCCTCTGGTTGAACAGGACCCCGATCGATTGAGCCGGTTGGGGCTGGATGAACAGGACCCCGTGGACGGCTGGATGAATAGGACGACCCCATGGAGCGTTGGATGAACAGTAGACGATGGAGGGGTGCCCGTGGAGGGGTGGTTGAACAGTAGCCGGTGGAGTAGCGTGCGGTGGAGGCTGGATGAATAGGAGCCCGTAGAGGCTGGAGGAGGTCGACGGTGGATGCACAGTAGCCCATGAGGCTGGAGGAGGTCGACGGTGGAGATGAATAGTATCCCGTGGAGTCCCGTTTTGCGGTACGCCACACCCCTCCCGATGATCAGGACCCCCGTTTTGACCGTAGCGCTCCAACACAAGTCTGTTTCGTCCGTTTTGCGGTACGCCACACCCCTCCCGATCAACAGGACCCCCGTTTCGACTGTAGGAGGTACGTTTCTTCTGTTTTGCGGTGCGCTAGACCCCTCCCGATGAACATGATCCCGTTTTGAACGTGTTCGGTCTAACACAAGGCTGTTTCCTCCGTTCTGCGGTACGCCAGGCCTCGTTTCCATCGCCTGTTCCGTTCAAGCCCTCCCGATGAACACGACGACGCATTCCGTTCCAACCCAGCCGATTGTCTCCCCATGAACACGATGACGACGATGTTTCTCTGCTCCGACCCAGCCATGTACACGACCATGGCCATACGTATGCGCGAGTAGGCATTCGAGACCCTGCCCGTATATACACATACGTGGCCGTATTTTCTTTCTTGCACAGTGGCCATTGTACGTACGTGTACATGCTATGTGCGCGCCTCTACTACGACACGTGCGCGCCTCTACTATGACACATGTGCGCCTCTACTACGACACGTGCGTGCCTCTACATCCACCAGTATGTACGTACACGTTCGCGACCAGAATGACAACGCTACGTATGCTTCGACCAGGTGGGTCCCGACTGTCAGGCACTTCCTTGCGTGCGAAGATGTAGCTGGTGGGTCACATCAGTCAGGGGGCGCATCTATTTTTTCTGGATGCACTTCCTTGCGTGCGAAGATGTAGCTGGTGGGTCCCAGCAGTCAGGGGGAAATGTTTTTTTCGTGAAATACAGTGGCCCGTCAGATGGGTCCCAGCTATCAGGTGAAGGAATCATTATTTTCCGCGTAATAAAGCCAACTCCACCGCGCGACCCCAAACGGACGTCCGTTTTGTCCGGATTCTGTCCATTTGGGTAGGGGGATGGGGTTGTGTACGAGCCTGTCCTGGGATGCGGTGGCCGTGCGCCCAGCGCGCGGCCGCATCCTTTTGCCCCATCTCGTCCGACAGGGCCGAAAATGCCCATATTTTCATATGAAAACAAGTTTGCACGTCCAAATATTAATTGTTTGAAAATTAAAATAGTTTTACAACCCAATTGACATTGTCTCTAATAAAGATAGTTTTACAACCAAATCGAAATTGTTTTGAATGAACATAAAACGAACCAATACATCTATCGGTTGCCAATATGCTCCCAGACGTGCTCAACCAAGTCATTTTGAAGAGCCTTATGAGTGTGCCAATCACGCAACTCACGATGGAACTGGCAGAACTGATCAAACATGGCCGATTCTTGATGCAGGGGCTCAACATTGTCACCTTGATAGTCAAATCCTTGGTCGAAGATACTGTCATCACGCTCGTCCTTGACGATCATGTTGTGCATGATCACACAAGCAGTCATCACCTCCCAAAGCTTCCTTTCATCCCATGACAGTGCAGGGTATTGAACGATGCTCCATCAGGATTGAAGCACACCAAAAGCACGTTCCACATCCTTTCTAGCACTCTCTTGCATTTGGGCAAATCTCTTTCTCTTCTCACCTTCGGGCTTCGAGATTGTCTTCACAAAAGTTGACCACTGAGGATATATACCATCAGCTAGATAGTATCCTTTGTTGTACTGGTGGTCGTTGACCTCAAAGTTGACAGGTGGGGAGCGGCCATCTGCAAGCCTCACGAAGACTGGAGAATGTTGCAGCACGTTGATATCATTGTGGGAACCTGCCATACTGAAGAAAGAATGCCATATCCAGAGATCCTGCGATGCCACAACTTCTAATATGACAGTGCACTCGCTGACATGCCCCTTGTACTGGCCCTACCAAGCAAATGGACAGTTCTTCCACTCCCAGTGCATACAATCTATGCTGCCAAGAATGCCTGGAAAGCCTCTAGCTGTGTTGATCGCCAACAATCTCTCTGTATCAGCGACAGTTGGCTGCCTCAAGTACTCTGGGCCAAACACCTCGATCACAGCTTGGCAGAACTTGTACACTGACATCAGACATGTTGTCTCGCTCATATGCACGTACTCATCCACCAGATCGCCTGGAATTCCACAGGCAAGCATGCAGACGGCCGTGGTGCATTTCTGGTAAGAGGAGAACCCAAGCTTGCCAAGGGCATCCGTCTTGCACTTGAAGTATGGGTCATGAGCAACCACTCTCTCTCGAATATGATTGAACACATGCCTTGCCATTCAAAAACGGCGACGGAATTTATCCCGCTTGAAGAGCGGTTTGTTCGAAAAGTAATCGGCATAGAGCAGGGTGTGGCCTCTCTCCCTGTTGCGGTTCAGGTTGGGAGCACGGCCAGGGACTGACCCCCTGTACCGAGGAAGCTGCCGTTGAATGTGGTCGTGAACGACCAGTGCAGCCACCACAAGATCTTCATCATCTGACGATGAATCGTCCGATGAACAAAGGAAGTGGTGGAAGAAGAACTTGTCTCCACTGTCCATACCTTTGTGGGCAAACTATCGAACACCTTGCGGTCGTGGTGGCGAAGAGGCCGCGATGATCACCTGGACCCAGCAGGGGTGGTTGCTGGCCGGCCATTGGACGCTCTGGAGCTGTCGGAAGCTGGTACGTCGCCGGCGGTCGTTTCTTCTCTGCCACCGACAAAGACGGCGACGGCCAAACCTCCTTCGATCGATGGCCAAAACTACGGCGAAAGCGTGGGTGTGGTGGCGGCCATGTCTACACGTGGTTTGGTATGGACGGCCGGGGGCTGCGCGGTGCGGAGGCGGCCGGAGAATAGCGGCGGTGCCGGCGGCGGGGCGGGGCGGGAGAGGAAGGGTTGAAGCGTTGGGAGGGAGGGACTGCTAGTGTCCCCGACAGGCGGGCCACAGGAGGGACAAGGGCGTGCGTCGTGGCCGTCCGCGCGCGTCCGTTTCATCCCAAACCGAGCGCAACTTTGGGCCGGGGATGGGTCGAAAACGGACAGATTTCAGACATTTGTCTGTTTGAGGCCGCGCACTGGGCCATGGTATTTGTCCGTTTTACCCCAAACGGACGCACCCGGACAAGATGGGGTCGCGCGGTGGAGTTGGCCTAAGGAGGCACTTTCTTGCTGCGGTCGTGGACCCAGCTGTCAGCCTCTCCACGTACAGTCCACGTTCGATGGAAGTAGTTCCTTGACCACATTGACCACGCCGCGCCGAGAGCACCACAGCGGTGGACGGCGCGGAGGCCTAGGAAGGGGATGACGCGCAGCCGGGGAAGACACGGCAGTGGATGCCCACACGGAGAGGAGTACGAGGGTTCACTGGTTCGGCTGTGGTGTGAGGCTGCCGTCGCCGCAGAATAATAGGGGGTGTGGGTGAGTGGAGAGATGGCCTGGCCAGCGGTGGGAGTAGTAGGGGGTGGTGAGGTCTCCGCGGCAACACAGTCGGCCACGGGAGGCAGGAGCAGGCGGCACGACCGGCGCTGCTTTGGGCGGTTGGAGTAAGAAGACCAGAGGTTGAAGAAGCATGACGGCCGTTGGATGGACATCGTACGGTCGCTGCAGCTAGAATCATTTATATTGACTAAGTTGACAAGCCCTTGGTACGTCAACTTAGTAGGCCCACAGGTCAGCTTCTGAAATGGTGCGCCCCAGATGTCAGGGGGGGAATCATTTTTTGGGTGGGTGTAGCTAGAATATCCTAGATTGAAGAAGAAGCACGGCATCTGTTGGATGGACATCCAACGGCCACTGCTGCTAGAACTGTGTGTTGACTATAAGTTGACAAAGCCTTGCATATGTGCCAACTCTCTTTTTTTAGGGGACGCGTCAACTTAGTAAGGCCAGAAATGTGTGGCAGAGAACGTATAGCCCATTTGAGATTTGTAAGAATGTGCATCCCATTTTTGAATTCTAATGGAATTTACTACAGGCCATTTACAGTTTGTTAAAAGTACAACCCATTTCAACCAACCGTTCAAAACAGAATTCAATAAAATTTCCTACATTTTGATGGGATCCGAAATATTTTTATCCCGAAATTTCTAGTTAGATTAGATACAATTTCAATATAAATTTATATTACGTAAAAATCCAACAAAACATTGCATCGCAACAATTAATGAAATTAAAATTTTCAATATCCAAAAATAATATTTTATAAAGTAATTATGTGTTTGGTGCATTTTTTATAGTTACTGCCCAGTTTTTATAATTACATCCCATTATTATTTCTTAAAGCCCATTTTCTTGTTAAGCCTAATGCATCCCTCCTAGGAAAGATTTGCAGCCCAGCGGGGTGGAGAATAACAACTTGACCTTGCCTGGGTATTCCTAAAAAAAGTATAGCTGGGCTAGCCATTTTTAGCTTAAAAAAATTAATATCTGGGCTGGATATCTGGCCTGGGCTAGACGGGCCACAGCCCACCCAGTTAATACCTGCAGCGATGTTTTCGTTGTTGTTCAGAGGAGAAAAATTAATATCTGGGCTAAACATCAAAAAACTCTGCAGTGCTCACACCTCAAAAACACAAATACTGCCCGAGTTGCTTGGTCCCAGCTGTCGGCCGCTTCTTGTGCAATTCTCTCGTTTATTGACTACTCCCTCCTTTCCGGTTTATAGTGCTCAATTCAAAAATCTCACCAATCAAGGTAGATGGCGAGTGGTGGAATACTTTTTGTAGTTTTGCAAAAGCACCTAATTAATGCTCTTGTTATCCTCAAAAAATTATGTTTATCAATGCATTAATTGCAATGCGTGCATGCATAAAGTACACGCATTGGTCAATTTTCTCTTAATACTTGCATGTAATGATTTAATGCACCTTGGAATCTGAACATGTGATGGAAAACAACCAAATTGAGCCTTATAAAATGGAAAAACTAAAATTTTGAGATAAGCCCTATAAACTGGAAAGGAGGGAGTACATAGGTTGACAATGGTGTGGGACCGTGATGTCAGGAAACCAGGAGGAAGCAAAAAAACAGTTATATATATAATAAGGAGGCACTTGCGTACGGTGAGGCTATGGCCCTGGTGGGTCCCCATTGTCATCCTATCCAAGTAAAGTCATCTCCTCACCCGTGCGCGCTTTCCGCCCGAAACAGTCAGCACCGCCCGCCCCGCTTCCCGGTGCAGGCGATTGCTCTGCCTTCAAATGACACAAGTGTCGTCCGTCTGTCCATCTGCCGCCCACATTAATGATACGCGGTTGCTGAGGCGGCTACTCCGACGCCACACGTTTGTTCCTCCGCCGCCCACCATTGCTATATAAACTGTTGCGCCGGCCATAGCCGCAGTCATCCACATCCGTTCCCTTTCTCCTGTCCACACCACTACTGCCCACCATGGCTTCCTCGCGCTCCAGCACTCTTCGGGACGGGAGGACAAAGGAACACAAGGAGATGGCAGCCATTGCTGCCGACCGGCTGGTCGGCAGGCAGCCAAAGGACGACGACGTCCCAATGGAGAACATGGTAGTCGATGATCGGGCGCCAACCCCCTCCTCCGCGCCATCCTCGCCGGTACATTGCACCATGACCATCGGCGAGTCTCGTGCCCAATATATGGACATGGTGAGGCAGATGCGTGAGGAGCAGTTCCGGGAGGCGCAGGCCGACGCCGCCTACAACCACCATCTCCTCCAGGAGCACCTGTAGGCGGAGGAGCAGATCGCCACGGAGCGGGCGGAGCAGGAGGCGCTGCTCGACTCGTACTGCTCCGCCCACGAGGGTCACCTCGAGCGCTGGCGGTACCGCATGCGGGTGCGGAGGCTGTGGCCGCCTACAAAGAGGGCGATGAAGCGGGCGAGGCGCTGTTTGGCGAGACCGAGGACGAGGTAGAGGACAATGCCAGCTCCGACGAGTGACCGCTCCACTGGCGTCGACGAGGCCCTGCTCCGCCGAGGCCCTGCGGTGCCAACAACGAGGCAGAGGACACCGCCGGCTCCGCTGAGGCCCCGCCCCGCCAACAACGAGGCAGAGGACATCACCGGCTCAGCCGAGGCCCCACCCTGTCGGCAACGAGGGGGAGGATTTCCACCGCTCCGCCGAGGCGCCGCCCGCCGGCAACGAGACAGAGGACATCGCCAGCTCCGCCGAGGCCCCGCCCCGCTGCCAACGAGGCCGCGCCACATAGAAAATGAGGAAGAGTAGAACACGGTAGGTCGCCGCCGCTCGGGTCCAAGTAAGGCCACCGCTGCTACCCTCCAGTTGAAGCCAAGCTAGGCGTGTTGACCATTGACGGCCGGTTAGCTTCTTGGCGGCGACGTGGAGTCGGAGAGCTGTGCTGGAGAAAAACGCTGCTTCCACTTAACTGCTGGTGCAGTTGGCTGACTGACACATGGGCCCAACAGGCCACATGTCAGTTATGCAACTGCACCTGGAGTTAAGTCACTGAAGCTTCTGTTTGGCTCAGCGGGACACAGGTGGGTAGCTTCGGTTAATTAATTATACCTCCAGCTCACCCCTTTTTAGTTGAAGAATGTATGAAATGTAATGAAATCCGGCATGTTTATATGAAATCCGACCGTGTATGAATGAATTTATTTCGATTAGTTCGAATTCCTGTATCACTGGCATTGGATGAACATGCAAAACAATACGTACTAGCATTATTCCCAGGGTGATCACCTCGTTTGCAACAGTTTCACATGTACTCCCTCTGGTCCTTTCTAGTCTGCATACAAGTTTTGTCTGCAGTCAAATTATTTCTACTTTGACCAATCTTATAGAAAAAAGTATGATCTTTCACAATGTGCGAAGTAAAAAGGAACAGAAGGAGTACAAAGAGTTTGAGCAGCTTTTTAGCGTTTCTGTACATTGCAATCAAACACACAGGGTTGGCAATTCATAGAGAACATTCAAAACAATCGATGATTATGCATCTCAGCGACTCACATGTCAGAGGCAATATTTACTTCACAACTAAAGAATAAAGAAAAAAATGATCGACGCTGCTAACAGCAAAGGGCGTCCCATTCGAAAATATCAAACGCATGTCTTGCTAAAATCAATGAGCAAAATTTGACAAGGTTGTCCCATTCCAAAATATCAAATGCCTAAGATTGTGGAATGGGCAGGGTTTGCCATCAGTTCGGACATTGACATGACACCTCGTGCTAAATAAACCAGCTGTTCTTTTTGTCCAGTTCCACCAAAATCAACCAAATTCGCACATAGCTTGTATGATTTCACCCTTATATGTTGCAACGCCTTGAACTTATCGGCACGTCCTTTATTGTGGTGGAAATGAATGATTTGATGTATTCATGAACATTTTGTGCAGTTCTCATTGAAATCAAGCTGAGCACCCGTGTTTGCACAAATACAAAAAAGTGATTAGTATAAAGCAAACTGTACTATGAATTGACAGTTTAAACAGGCACCTACATGGTCCATGTAGAGCACACTTTTAGAAAAATGGAACTCACCAGAAAGAATCCTAGAACAACATTGTACTTGCGCATCACAGCAAAAAAATGGAGATTTGTCAGTCCTTCTGAGCTGAAGTTTGTTTGGTCTTGTGGGGAGTAATGTAACCATCCTTCTACTGCTCCTTCTGATGAGAAGATAGACAGGGCTTCTTCATCCTGGCATAATTGGAACTAGTCACTTCACGTACTCCATATTCTTCAGAGGAAGATGATCCTATTGTGCAAAGACAAGAGGACTACTAAATGCTAGCATCCCTGTTTGCTCGAAAAAAGGAAAGGAAATAATTAAAACAGCACAGATGAAGCACTTCTCAAGGACAATACCACTTTTTCATGACAGTATCCAAACAGTTGCACAACACCAATAGAGATGACAAAGCTCAATCATATGGATGAAATCAGTGGGCGAGTACCAACCTTTGTCAGGAGGCTTATTGTATAGAGCATACAGATGAAGCACTTCTCCAGAACCATCTGTTGGTATCTACTGTGGTGGCCATGCTTACTATATACTCCTCAATTAGTTTAATGTTTCCAACAACTTCTTCTGCAGTTCCACTAAAATATATGGTATCTTCAAAGAAGATCCTTGTTTGCACAAGTAGAGATAATTACGTATTACCTTAAGAGTGTCATCAAATCAGTGGCAAAACAATTGCTCGTTCCAGCCGTAGCAATAAACTAAGATGCAAAACTATATCATTAGTTGTGTCATCACAGTTCTAGTGCTTCATTACAGCACCGGGAGTTGATTTTTGTTTTTTCGCTTGTTCTTCCCCTTCATCACTTGGTTCAATAACAGACAAGCTTCGCCTTCAATGTAAGATTTGGCATGTCAATTAGGGAGCACAAGTACAACACTAAACAATGACATTAATTTTCTGATGAAAGTGGCAAAATACAGGCCAACAGTTGTGAAATATCATTATCTTACCTCAATGGGATATTACGGTGCACATACAGATTGGAAATCTTGTCTCCATTTGTGCAGTTCACTAAAATCAAGCAACATTACCATACAAGTAGCACAACATATGAAAGCACACTGCAGAATCATGTGAAAGAAGGCTAGTACTGAACTCTCATGATGCGGAATTCAAACAACTCACAAGAAGAAGATCTGAACCAAATTTGCCAACATGGATAGGAAGTAAGATCTCCTCTTGTGCAGTTCCACTAAGATCAAGCAATCAAGCAACATTGTCGGTGTGACATTTTGGTTGAACTGCACAAAACACTCTTAAAACAAAAGTGTTTTGAGCAGTGCAACAAAAGGTCACAATGGCAATGAGGTGAAGTAGATAACCATGTTTACACAGAGGTGCAAAGGAAACAACTAGTGGTCAATAACGGTGGATGACACAGAAGCCAACAAAAAGAAGCATCTACCTTATCTAAATGGGAAAAAAAGCAAGATAGTAGCATTTCTCAAACGGTGGCTTTGATTAATATTAACATAGAGATTATATTAACAATAAAATTCGTTAAACATGTAATTTGCTTTTAACTGTGGCATTGCATCAATTTTCTAGCGGCATTATTAGAGGGTGTTTGTTTACAGGGACATTTTGGTGTAGGGACCAAAAAAACTCCATGTCAGTCCCATCTAAACCAAACGGGAGGGACTTTTAGGGACTAAAAGTGGGCATTTTGGGGACTAAAGAAAGAAGACCCCGAGGGAGTCTTTTTGGGACTTTTTACAATAGTTGCCCTTGCCACCCATCGCACCTTGTCTCTATTAGTTCACTAATAGGGGTAACATGGTCTTTTAGCATGTCATTTAATAACCTATAGTGTTTAGTCCCTGGAACCAAGCAGGTAGGGACTAGGTTTTTTTTAACCAAACAAGGCCTTAGATTAACAACAGCTAAAGAGTTGCACGGGACAGTGGACGCACCAGCACCATGTGCATCTACCGATGTACTGTGGTCATGCACAGTCTGTTGCAACAAAGGACAAACAACCAAGGAGCATATTTGTGTTGGTCCCAGTTTTGTTATCTTTAGACACCTTTCCCTATGTTAGCGCAGAAAATCTAGTCCTGCTCAAACTCTACAGCCTTGTCCCCCAAAACAAAAGATCACTTCGTTACTGCGTACTACATTTGTCATTGTTTTCCCTTTTCGACCAACGTAGGTGCTAGATAGCCAGTCTGTACTAGTACTTTCGCCCCTTCCTTTCCTCTTTGAACCACGTCCTAGATTTATGCGATACAACTTTCCCCACTACTTTCCCCCATTCCTTTCCTCTTTGAACCATGTCCTAGATTCATGCTATACAACTTTCCCCCTTCCTTTCCTCTTTGAACCACTTTTCCCACTACTTTCCCCCACTCCTTTCCTCTTTGAACCACGTCCTAGATTTATTGTATATATGCAGCTAGAGCAATGCATGTGGAATAAGTAAATTATACCTTAAGGTTCTTGGGGCGTGGTTCGGTGGGCGACGAGACGACGGCAAAGAAGAAGGGGTCAAAGGCCCTCCAGCGCCGCTGCTGGGTGAAAGTGAACAGCTGCACCGGTAGTGAATTCCCTCCCTCGCTGATGGTGACAGCGTTAAGCCTCCTTCCCTTCCCGGCAGACGGATCCTGCCGGCTCTTTGAGCAGCAGTGAGGGGAGAGAGAGGCCAACGAAGTCTTGTTTAGGTCTGGAGAGGATGAGAGAGTGTGAAGAGAGCAACTACAAGCGCTGAGGCTCCAGCGTGTATATATATACTGGAGAGAGAGTGTGAAGCGTGCAAACCCTAGAAAACAAGCGCCGAGGCTGCAGCTTATAGAGTATGTGATGAGGTGATTATACGGTCACTTCGAGATCGTATAGCTCCGTATCCATCCATTTTGACCAGTCAAAGAATCCTCCTGGCACAAATTATGCTCAAGTGTAGTTATCGAACCCGAGGCCTCAAGTTTTTATTTTTGAGTGGAACCCGAGACCTCAAGTTTGATGAGCGAACAGGCTAACCAGCTACACAACCCTCCCATTATGTTCAACGAGAGGAAAATAACCTTTTATACATTCCTGCATTCATGTGACAAGCATGTCATGTTTTTTTGTGTGTGTGGGAGTCATTGGGATTTAAATCATAATCGTGTCATGTGGCTTTGGTGGTAAGACTATCCACAGTGGTGCAGAAATAATGCAGCTTTAGTCACCTTACCTCTCTCCACGTAGTACGTTGGGTCCCACCAGTCAGAGGGTGAAACAAACAAATTAATAAGAAAAAATAAAAGCGCCAGCGGTGTATCTTACCTCACACATCTCGCTACTGCTCGGGAACACTGTCCAATTGATCCCTCTGTTCGCTCACGTACTATTTTAAGTGAATCCTTATTGTAACATGCACACAATTTTGGTCACTTGTATTTGACCTAAGTCAGTGTGCCACCGTATCTCGTACTTACTACTCCCTTCGTCTAGGTGCAATAAGTCACGTTAGAAGGTGCAGCGGGACCAAGGTGCGTGCGTGCGTGTGTGTGTGTGTATGTGTGTGTGTGTGTTTAACAGCATGTGTGTGTTAGAGAGAGCGACAGATCGACCTACTCCTACAGAGAGATGGTGTGTAGTGTATGATTTTAGCCGCGAGAGTTAGTGCATCCTCTCATTTCCGGGTGTGTCCGGTAGGGACAAGCGGACAGCTGCCACGCCCGCTCCTGACTAGCCTGGCCCACCCAAAGCCCCTCCATCGCCCGCGCGTGCTTCCCGCCCGAAACGGTCAGCGCCTCTCCAAAGAATCGGTGCCGCATTCATGCCCGGACAAAGCGGATGCGACCTCTCACTAGCACAAGAGTGATGGTTGCTTCGTCCGTCCAACTTACTGTTGGGTCTATGTGATTTGACGGCTCATTGGTCTTTATTACTGAGGTGGTAGAACTGCTGGACGTCCCACGCTTTTGGCAAAAGGAAGTACTACTAGATTACAATTTTCTCCATTCTTACAGCGGAGGAGTGCAAGAGCAGTGAAAACACACAGGCTCAGTGATTACATGGTCCACCTCACACTATCACCATATTTTCTGGATACCGTGCGGCACCTAACTCTTTACATAGTACTCCCTCCATTCCTAAATACTACTAGATGAGTCCCCGCGCGTTGCCGCGGAACAGCCGTATATCTCTGTGCCTAAAATTATCGATTTCATAGAACTAAAAAAAACTCTATAACCGCATGACAAATGTGGTAGCCAAACTAAAAAAACTCACATCATCATTTAGATCATCCCATGTAAGGAAAAAAGATCAGCCAACTCCTACTACATAATGGGATTATATTTTTATTTTTGACATGTTAATGGGACTTAAAAGCTCACTTACATGCATGCTACCGGTGCCTTCTTGCGTGGAGACATGTTGATGTAATTTAAAACCCACTCACATGCATGCCACGGTATTTCTGCATGCTTGCATGTGGCTTAGTGCGGAGCCTCTCAACGTCTAGATCAGACGGCTATTATGGACTGATTTAGTTCATCTAACGGCTACATTAATTTTGATGATGTGGCTCAAGGAGAGGATAGTGAATTCCTAGTAGTGGGGGCTAGCTATTACTAGTAGATAAGTCTTTGTAGAGATTCCACTAGGTGAACTACATACTGAAAAAAATGAATGAATCTACACTTAAAATGCATCTATATACATCCGCATGTGGTTCATGGTGAAATCTCTATAAAGACTTATATTTAGGAACGGGGGAAGTACTAGTATAGTACGTACTGTAACTAATCAGCGAGATAAATTTGTACAATGCTATGAAGCTTCCAGCTTCTGTTACATGTATCTTGTGTCCAAGGTTGCCTGTTTCAACATTTCATCAAATACAAAGGAGACTAACATGCATGCTATTGCATCTCAATGATTGACAGATCATAGCAAATATGTACTCCCTCCGTTCCAAAATAAGTGTCTCAACTTTATGCAAACTTTAGTACAAAGTTGTACTACTACTAAAGTTGACACTTATTTTGGAACAGAGGCATCTAAAGAAAAAATACGACCCATGCAGTCCCTAGCCCTTGAACCGTGAACCCTAACCAGGATTCAATTTGCTGGCAATGTTCGAGCTTCCTAAGAAATGAAGTTTGCAACCTTTTGACCATCGGATCATTTTGTGCAGTTTCACCAAAATCGAGATGAGCATCCCTGTGGCAAAGAAATTGAAGAAGCGTGATTAGAATAAGATTACTGGGACTAGATGATGAGACATAAACTCATCACAAATATAGTACGTAGAAGCCAGTAGAGGTATGTGCGGGGCAAAGAAGTAGAGAAATATCCACATGGAGTGATGTGGGCAGCTGGAGCAGTGGTGCAAGCCGGCTGTAAAGGGAGTTGTACCTGAGGGACGTAGCTCAACCTTGAGGAGGGCGGCGGGAGGCGTCAACTTCCCACGTCGCGGCAGTGAGCAAAGGAACAAAGGCAACCTCACCGGCTTTGTGAGAGAGAATGGCGGGGACCCCTGATCCGGACGTGCCGACAGTGGGTTTTCGCCATCGGCGACGGCTACCGCATCTACACTAAGCATCCACCCTTACCCCGACGGACGTGATCCACTGGGATGTTAGAGATGTGGCCACAGTCATTTTGTGCGAGAGAGTGTGAAGAGAGCAACCCCAGCAAGCAACCGTGTAGGCTGGCCCGTCCTGACTATGTATATAGTGGAGCAGTTTCCTTTTCTCTCCATATGAACCTATCATATTGCATACGTGCCACTGAAGAAAAAATCTTTATTTATAAATGACACGGCACCTACTACTTGTTCTCCTATAACCTTGCGCTTGGCATCTCCAAAATATTACCTTGCAATTGGCTGTTCGCCTCTTCGGGAAGTCGAGCAATAATGGTAGTGCAGTGTATATCGTTCTGGCTATATGAGACCGAATGAATTGCTGCACGTCCACCACGTGGGCGAGGGTCGAGGGGCGAGGGAGAGTGCTACATACGGGGTAAAATGAGTGAATCTACCTCTAAAATATGTCTGTATACATCAGTGTTTGGAGTATGTACTAGTAGTTCATATTGAAATCTACTAAAGGACATATATATTCCAAATAATATGATATAATCTCTATAACGAAGGTAGTAGGGACGAGGAGTAAACGGAGGGAGTAGTAATTTTTTCTCCTCGTCCTGCGAGCCACCGCGCGCATGGGCGAGGGAGCGGGCGTAAGGCGGACAGCACTAAGTAAGCTTCACCTCATCCTGCGAGCCACCGCGCCTGTGGGCAGGGGAGACAGCGTACTAAGCAAGCTTCTTCTTGTTCTGCGAGTTGACGGGACACATCAAAAGTACTCCAGTGCATAGAGCCTTGCCTCTAAGGTAGGCCCCACATGGTTTGCCTCTTTTTTTAACATAATGCGTCAAATCACAATTTGTTTGTTCACCCGTGGTAGACGATCCTCCCTCCACCAAGTGGACAACCAGTACACGTGCCAAATTACCACGTGGACTGCCTTTTTCGTACAGAAATGAGCTCCACCATGTACCCGCGCGGGTGTGGTTGGGAAAGAGACGGGAGTACGTGCGCCGTGCATGCACCTCTTCTCTTCGTGCATGTCCCCACCTACGTGGGTGTGTGAGAGAGATACAAACCACGTTCGTGAGTGTTTTTTGTTTTGGGGTGGGGGTGGTGGGGGTTGATTTCATGAATGTATTTGTGGGAATATGTGTCGATGACATCTCAAACAAAATTTTGCATGCAATGTGTGTGAAATGGAGGCCTATCCATATCATATATAGAGGGTCGGGCAATCCACGAGAAGAGAGGGAGGGGTCATAGATACCGATAGAGTCGAAGAGAGGATCAAGTGGGTGGGTGCGAGATCAATGAAGAGAACCATCGAAATTGTGTGTGTGTGCAAGTCAAAGATATAGGGCGACTGACCTACCGAAACGTCAGAGGGCACATGTCAAGTTTGTGTGTGGCAGGGAGACATGACTAGAGCGCTCGATGTATCAGTGTGTGTGGGGGGTGGGGGGAGGGGTAGGCAGAGGCCTAACTATAGAGGTAGAACGATTCGTATATGTGTTGAGAAGGAGAGACCCAACTATGTCTTGAGGGAGATCGGTCGACATCCATACATAACTGAAGGACGGGAAATATGATGGGACAGAGAGAGATAGGAGAGAGAGAGGGAGGGAGAGGGGTAGAGTGTTGGATGGGTCATGGAGTTGCTTCTCAAAGATGGTGGGAGAGGCCTACTAGACAAACTGAGGGTGGAACTGCAATGTTATCAATAAGAGTGGGGATGTGTTTCTGTGTGTGCCTGAGTGTGATAGATCTCTCGGGACGCATCCATGGATGATGAAGGGGAACCATGTGTTTGGTAAGAAAACCTAAGTAGATCAGTAGATGAATTGTTGTTTGTCAGAGGAAGGGAGAGACATAACTAATGAGGTAGATCGATTGACGCGTGGGTAAAAACGAGTTATAAGGACCTAGCTAGCTATATGTATAGCGAGAGATCGGTCGGTGTACGTCCATTGGTTAGAGGCAAATAAGGCCCAGCGAGATGGATAGACAGAGAGAATGGAGCTAGGAGGTGGTGTGAGAGGCCCAGCTACTAGCTAGATAGGGGGAGGAGTGTGCGGTTGTGAGATCGATGAAAAGAGGGGTGAGAGTTTACACGTGTGTGTGACTGTATGAGAGACACGAGGCAAGGACACATAAAGGAGGAGATTGAAGGTGCGTGTGTATGTTGTAGGCAGGCATCGCCTGAAGAGGTTTATCGATCGGTGTGTGTCGGAAAGGAGTTGTGGAGACTCTGGGAGAACGGCCTAAAGAAAACAAATGAATGTGCCCGGTGGATAGAATGCCGAGGGAGGGGGAGGGCGAGGAGGGCGTGTGCATGCGCGAGAGAAAGTTAGTGGTAGCTACAAAGGTTAGAGGATTGTGTGGGTGTAAGAGACTAACAAAGATCATAATTTGATATGAAAGTGGATTCATATATTTGAATAGGAGATCATAGTGTTTTAAACATATGCATGCATGAATATAGCGGTGATACACGTGCTGTGCACATGTTATACCATAATGTGATAATGCATGGCGTTTGCAACTCACAGGTAAATGTCGAACAATCTAAACCATACTATACATCAAACAATCTCACATTTTATTTGAATTTGTGATAATGTGTGGCGTTTGCAGCTTACAACTAAATATCGAACAATCTAAACAATACTATATATCGAACATTCTCACATTTTATTTGAATTTGTGGTAATGTGTGGTGTTTGCAACTCACATCTAAATACTTGTAGGCGTAGGGGGGCGGGGCACCATACATAATGTGATAAACACATTATACCTCTGAGACATGGTTTAGATTATGAAGATCTAGCTAGAGCTAGAAATGTAATGTGATTTGAAATCAACATAAAGTGGATTCAAAAAATCGAGTTCGAGTTCATATAGTACACATAGTTCATATGTAACTCGAGACTAATCATGTGGTGTGTTGTGAAGATAATACACAAACAATGGTTTAACTTGACAATAATGATGATTGTAGATCTTATTAAAATAGAGAAACGAATTCAAATGCTTTGACTTCACAACAATCATTACTGTAGATCTTATTCAAATAGAGAAACCAATTCAAATTTAGTTCATATTGAAGCGGTAGTATATACGTTTGGAATGCACTAAAACATTCATTTGAGTAGTAGGTTGCATGCATTATACACGTAGTGAAATATTTTAATTGAACATAACATGAATTCAAAGTTTTGAATGACATTTGTAGTGGGCATTGATTTGGTACAGTAGATGTTAGGCTTGTCCGGAAATTTCAACCCGCGCCTTGTTAGCCCAAAATATTTAAGATATATCTTTGTCTCGTCGTGATCCGAAAACTCCCTCCATCTCAACCCGCGCCTTGCTATTCCAAAATTACAACGCGCGTGAAAACTCCCACCTCCTTTGAAATCCCGACACGTGAAATGCCCGTGGTAGCCCTGAACCGAAAGAACTGCCTCAAATCGGTGGGGGTACTTTTGTAACTTACCCCACATTTCGGACAAGCGCGTCCCTAAGCCATGGTTCCCCACTGCCATCCCATCCGCCCACCCATCCGTACACTAAGGCTGCGAAAACCCGCGACGAAGCCCCACACCCTGCTCCGTCTGCCACCCAGCCGGAGCCTATTCTCCGACGACGTCGTCCACATCAGCACCTCGACGTCCCTCATCCACCGTACCAGATGAGTATCCGTCGTCGATCTTGTCGTCCCGCCGGTTCAGACACCCCGTCCTCCACCTCCAAGGAGCTGCCCTGATGTTCCCCTCATCTTTTGCGCCACCTCCATTCCCACACCGCCGTCTTCACCTGCACCACTGGAAGAGCATCATCATCACCGTTTCCTTGGATGAAGTCGCAATCTAATCGGCGCCACCAAAGAGGTTGTACACTAATCGCCGCATTTTCTTCTTTATTCGATCTCACGGTGCTACCGGCACTCGGTCCCGAGCCGACACGGCGCGGCCCCATCCACGGCGGCGTCGCCGGCCACTTCCTCCACGGCGTCACTCCCTCGGCGGCGACGTCCACATCAGTAGGAGTTGCTGCTGCTTTAGCTCTCGCTCGCGCTGCTGCTCTGCTCTTGCTCTCGGTCTCCTGCCTGGTCTGCTCTTGTTATTGCTCTTGCTCGCGTTGCTGCTCTCGCTCTTGCTCTTGCTCTTGCTTGTGATGTTGCTCCGATTTAGCTACACTTCTGTCGACTGAATCGACTTTTGGGTCAGTCGATTTTTAGGGGGTGGGGGCTCGCTTGGGTGAAGGAAGAACCAGCCGCAGCGGGGAGGGGGGGTCGTCGGAGAGGTACCCCACTATCTATCTTAGGGTTCAGGGTGGGGGCGGTGGTCGCCGGCGGTGGCGGGGCTGTGGCGTGGAGATCGCCGGAGAAAAAGCTCGGCACGTGGGGGCCTAGAGGGATGGCCGTGGCAGCGGCGGACCGACAGTGGGGAGTGTTTTTGGGGCGGGCGGGGCGGCGGACCACCGGCTGCGGGCGGCTGGGGGCTGCTTTTTGGCCGGAGGTGGCTAGCGACTCAGGGGGGTGGAGGTTGAATATGAACTGTAGGCCCTTGTTTTCGTATCCAACAGCTGCAAAATCGACTGACCAAAGATGAAAAAGTCAGTCGACCGACGTGTAGCCTCACCTTGCTAGTGCGTTCAGTTTCGACAGCAAAATTCAGTTTCAACAGCAAAATTCAGTTTCGATAGTTAAGTTCAGTTTCGACAGTTAAGTTCAGTTTCGACAGTTAAATTCAGTTTCGACAATTAAGTTCAGAGATGAGCGACTGATGTATTTTACATCTAGCTCTTTGTGGTTATGTATTTTACGTCATGTATTGGAGATGCTATTAGAATTCCACTCAGGTTAACATTGTCTCTCTTGTCCTGCTTCAGCCTCGGCGTCGTACAACTCACCGGAGCTGCTCCAACGACGAAACCCTCCATCACAGTGGAGCAGTACCTTGGGCTCCATCTCCAGACGCCTAAGATCTTCTTCCCCTCCTCCGACAGCCAAGTCAGCGGGAGCATCCTCACCGGCCAACCCAATCACGCTGAGATCGACATGGCTTCGCCAAAGAGGTTGTACACTTGTTGCATCTCTTTTTTACTCTACATGTTATATATATTGTCCACTGAGCACCTGTAGTAATAGGAAATACAATTATTTTATCCTACTATATGACAAGCAGTGAGGTATCAGACAACTTAGCTTTTCGTGATGGACTCTCTTGAACACCATCATTATTTATCTCTGCGTGTTTGAGCTGTGCATTTGTCGATGGCCCTGGGAGTTGAGCTAGTAGGGCAGTGGCCTGGGTCCAAAGTAATAGAAGTAGCACACAAAAAAATTTAGTGTAGGTTTTTCCTTGCTCAAGCCTGCCTACTAGAATCGCCAAATGTTAGTGCGTTCAACTGCTCTTCATGTGCATCAGCCATTTGACACGGTGATGGAAAATTCTGGAGTGAAAACAAGGTCTTCAGAGCAGACTATGCTATCTGATGAAGCGCATATCTCGATGGTTACGGATAGCTCCTCAGAGGAGGATTCAGAGACAGATGACCAGTCCTATCCCCCCCCCCCCGAGGTGTATGCTCTAACTTGGCAGGGTTATGTTGCTCATATCGTGCGTATGGTGTCTCGCATTGCTATGTCATTTGATTAGTTTAGACATGCTTTGTGTGAATGCCACCTGTTCAGTGTCTAATTACCATATATGTGAATTATGCATTGCCATCTTGTTGCAAGACATTATATATGTGAATTATACAATGCTATCTTGTTGCAAAGGCATTATATATGTGAATTATGCAATGCCATGCTGTTTAGCCAATCATCATGTATGTGAATTATGTCATGCTATCATTTTTTTGTATTACATGTTCCATTTGTCGACAACGTTTGTATATTCAACTACTCTTCATGTGCATCAGCCATTTGAAGTGGTGATGGAAGTATCTAGAGTGAAAACAAGGTATTCAGAGCAGACAATGCTACCTGCTGAAGCAGACATCTTGATGGTTATAGAGAGCTCCTCAGAGGAGGATTCAGAGACTGATGACCAGTCCTATTTCCCCCCTGAGGTCTATGCTCAAACTTGGCAGGGTTATATTACCCATGTCATGCATGTTGTCTTGCATTGCTTAGTTTTTACATCATATAAGGATTGCCATCTGCTTACTTGCTTACTATATAAATCATATATTTGAATTATACCATGTCATCATGTTTACATAGTACATACACATCATCTATCTGAATTATGGGATGGCAACCCATTTAATAAAGACATCAAATAGTTATATCATCTCATCCTGTTTAGTGTTTACAGTCATCATATTTTGAATTATGGCATTCTATCTGTGAATGTATGTGAATTATGGCATGCCAACCTATTTAATAAACACATTATATAGTTATATAATGTCATCCTATTTACATAGTCATCATATTTTTAACTATGTCTTTCCATCTTTTTTAGTTAGCCATCATAATGTGAAATTGTGTCATGCTATCCTGGTTAGTTAGCCATCATATATGTGAAATTGTGTCATGCTATCCTGTTTGGTTAGACAACATAAATATGAATTATTTCATGCCCTCTTTTATTCCCCACTATCCATTGCACCTGTCTATCATACAATGTCTATACTTTCAATTACTTTTATTGTTTATCGGCCATTTGAATTGGAGAGGGTGATGGCAGTACCTAAGGGAGTAACAACACGGTCTTCAGAAAAGATAGTGCTACCAGTTGATGCAGATAGAACCATGGTTGTACTTGCCGAAGGACCAGATCCACCACACATAACCCAGACTCTCGCAGATTGTACCCCTATCCAGTTGGACAGAGAACCAGCTACACCCCTTCTAACCCCAACCCCGGCAGATAGTAACCTAGTTCCAGTTGACACAACACCGTCTCCACCACAGAGCACCCAAACATGAGCAGTTAGTAAGGGAACTGCAGTGCCCAAAGCACGAGGACCACCACTCCGAATCCCAACTCAACGCTTAAAGGAGAAGAAGATTTGTTCTCAGGTCAGGTTCTGTAGCTATGGTTCATAGTCCTTTGCTCTTGCATTACTGTATTTACTCATACCAACTATTTTCAAATTTGAAGGATGGAATTGAAACTCCAATGGCGCAACAGGTATGTTTCAAACCTGTTTCTTTAACCGGTTTGCTGTTGTAACCTGCTCTATGTTGATTTAAGTTTCAATTGAATAAATAGTTATGTTCTCATGTCATGCACATTAAAAGTGTTGTTATTGCTCTATAGTTTCCCACACTTATATTCTGTCTATTTTACTTTGTCTTGAACAAATATTATTTGAACTGTGTCTCTATCTTGATTTGGCAACAAAAACTAGAATGATATAGACCATAAATTGACCAAGGTACATAGATATATGTTTGTTTCATGCTGCTATCCTATCCACTTTACTACTGAACTCATTTACCAAAATGAGTTTCATATACAACATGGTAAACCTGTGATGTATCTGCTTGTTTCTCTTTTAGAATGCGGATAAAATATTGGAGAACAGTACCGCGTTATGCATGGTAAAGGAAGTAATGCAGATAAGGTTCAAGATAGTGAGACATCCCTGTTGGTCTCCAAGAAAGCTGATAAAAACTATCTTGACGACAGTGAGAGAACCCAAAAGTCCTGTCTTGATGTAGTGTTCGAGTTACTTGCCACAACTGCTGGCACAAGCTCTTCGAACTCGCTGCCTGAATCAGTTCGTCTTCTTGAGTCTCAACTTCAAGTTGAAAGAAATCAATCAGATGTGCTGCGACAGGAAGCTGAAGGACTGAGGTAGTCCCTGCAGAATTCAGATGCATATTTCCTGCTGCAACAGCAAGCGCTAGAGGATTTAAGTGCCAAAAAAGAGAAAGTTAATAAGCTTGCTAAGAATCTTGCCAGCATTATGGGTACCCAGGATATTGTTTCTTGAGATCTTCTAAAGTGGTTTCAGCTCTGGATTTGTTTTGTTGCGGCGTTTATTTGCGATGGTCGCTAACTTTGACAACCAGTGTATATGATATGCTGCTTTGTTCCCTATATTTGCACTGGCGAACTTTGATACCTAGTGGATGTAATATGTGTAATAGCCGTGATAGCCTAGCATTAGTTGCTTGCTTATTTATTTCCTTTTTGCCTTGTTTATTTGTTTGCTTGTAGTCATTGCAGTTCTTTTTCTGCGGTTTGCTAGTGGCCGCAATAACCTACTTTTTAAAACTAGGCCACAATAACCATGAGCTAATATTTACTGTAGTGACACTGGGCCTCCTACGGGCCGTAGAAATAGTGGGTCTTCTACGGGCCGTAGAAACAATGGGACTTCTACAGGCCGTAGAAACAATGGGCCTTCTACGGGCCGTGTCATCAATGGGCCGTGTATGGGCCATATGATCGATTGGCCAAACATGGGCCAAACATACCGCATTATGGCCGTAAACGGGCTAGAGTTGGAATTGTCCATTCATGGGCCGACCATAACAGGCCATCGTTAATAGGCCGTATTTGATGACGCCATGAAAACGGCCCAACGTATTAACGGACCACAAACGGGCCGACTGTAACCATGGGCTAAATTTGGCCCACAAGTAGAAAATGACAGTAATGGGCCATAAGTAAACGAATGCTGGAAATGAGCCCAAGAATAAATGGGCTCTGAGAAGGTCGAAAGATAACATGGGTTGGAAATGGCCCAACCGAATAACGGGCCATTAATGGGTATAAAGTGATACACTGTTCATTATGGGCCAGTCTCAGCACGGGCCGTCAATGGGTGTAAAGTGATACACTGTTCATTACGGGCCAATTTCACGATGGGCCGTTAATGGGCCAAGAGTTACAAAGGGCCTCATATGGGCCGAAAGACATCATGGGCCATACATGGGCCAGAAGTGAAAACGGGCTGGAATCATATTGGATGGCCTAGATGACGCTACTGGGCCTAATTCAGATAGGGCATAACGGGCCTTGGGTTAGCGGGCTGTAAATGAGCTATATGCGAACAGGCCGTTAACAGGGTTTCCATGGGCCGGCCCGCCACCTTTTGACCAAGTCAGACGAGCCGGCCTTTTCACTGGAATGGGCCTCTGTTGGGCCGTGCCACCTATCGACGTATCAAAGGCGCCTTCTGTCCAATGAGTGGATGACATCTGTCCCAACGATGAGCCGACACATGTTTCCTCTAGCTAATGATGATTTTACACGTGGAAAATCCCCATCGGTCCGGGCTGTTAATGGGTTATCGGATCCAAAACCCGACCCGGTAGCTTAACGGCGTTCCGTTACGGTGGATGCCACGCGTCGGTCACCCTTGACGAAAGCACTTCTGTGACGTGCGATTTATCATCATGGAAGTGGACACTTCCGTGATGATAATTTTGGTAATGTCATGGAACACTTCTACGACAGCACAGGTATGACTATCTTGATTCTGTCATAAAATTGTCATGGATGTACATGCATGACAAAAAAACGCGACCTACTGTGACAAACACGTATCATCACGGAAGTGTATTTTTTATAGTGTGATCCAGCCTTTACAGAAGAAGAACATTGGGGATTAGATTATGCAGATGATCATCCAACAGCTAATGACCTAGCAGAAACAGAAGTAGAAGATGAGGAGGAGGATGAAGAGCTAGAAGTTGATGTTCTTCAGTAGCAGATGCCACCACCAAAGGAAACCTCACATGAGGCATCTACACAAGCTAATGTAGTCAGTTATGTGCCAACAACTTGTGTTAGTCTTCATTCATATCTTCAACTTGTTTCAGTTTTCATTAGTTCATATCTTAAAAATTGTGTTATGTTTGAACTTGTTTTAGTCCTAGAAAGAATTATAAAAGAGGAGCAGAGAGGGGAGCTTCTCCAAGGTGTTGCAAGCAGAATAAAAATGTACCAACAACTACATTTTTCTTAGTTACTAGAAGCAGTGTTAACAGCAAAGGTGTCTCTCCAGCCAAAAAAGCAACAATAGCAGTTGAAGCTCCACCCACTGCCCCCAATCCAGTAAAGAACAGTAGAAGCAAGGCAAACTGGATCCAAACCCAGCCAAGAACACCAGGAGCAAGAAACTTCAGCTTTAGTACTGTTACTAGATAAAACTATTATGCATTTGATGTTGTTGTGTGTGGACTATGATAGCTAGTACTTTTATGTTCTTAGTGTTGTATGCACTAGTTATGCCCGAGTGCTTGGTACATTTGTGATGATCAACTTCTTAATGCTTTATGCACTAGTTATGCCCAGTGTTTGGTACATTTGTGATGACCAACTTCTTCTTCTTAATGCTTTGTGCTCACTGTTTTGGCATAAGTTTGTTGTTGTCTACTTTGGCACAGTTTTGTCATCGACGTCGTCGACGACAAAAACTACATCTACTTTGGCATAGTTTTTTCATCGACGTCGTCGATGACAAAAACTACATCTACTTTGGCATAGTTTTGTCATCGGCGTGTCGACGACAAAAACTACATCTACTTTGGCACACTTCTGTCTACTTAGGACATCTCAACCAGCATCTATTTTGCATCCATCCACACCATCATCTAGTTTGCAGAAACAAAATAGCATGTTCATCTTGACCACAACAGTGCATCATCATCTTCAAATACATCATACTAGGTTGTACCATTCTGTCAACAAGCAAAAATTGATACAATTACAACACAAATTCCTACAAACAAGAATGCTAAAAGAAGCATCATCTCATCTCTTCCTCTCAGCTTCTTCTTCAAAAGAAGATTCTTTCTTGACAGCTCAAGGTTTTCCTTCTTCAAGTTGTGGCTTTTGATCCAGCTCTATTCTACCTCTACGTGCAGGTCTTCAAAAGCCAGGGCAACACGCAATGGAGGAGGAGGATCAACCCAAACTACCCACTGACACTCCTATGGTAACTGATTGCACATCACATTAACCAAAAATTAGATATTCCATAAACGAGAACTAAAAGATGCTCAAATTCACAAACTCTTACATCTAAAGGAAACCCTAAAAACCGGCGGCCAGTGCTTGCCCCTTCCTAGGAAATACGGCAGGCTGGAACAAGACCATGACTAGGGCAATGATGATTTGAACGATACTCCAATCCACAATAGGTGTCATAGGGAAGAAAGAACTCGAAGACGAGCTGCACAATCCTGACCCCATCAACCTAAACCAAATGGAAGGCAAGGAAGGTCAAAATTTTCCCCGAATACCACAAACCCTAGAAACCCTAGCATGAATTGGGGGTGGAGGAAGGCGCACAAGCTGATGTTCACTTACCTCACCGGCCGCCTGCGAGTAGTTGGACGAGCCTGAGCTCGCTGTACTGCGCGGCTCCATCCTCTTCCTCATCAGGCCTCTTCTCGACGGCTTTGCTCCTCTATTTTGTTCAGCCTGAGCTCACTAAGGACGAAAGGGTACTAAGTGTAGCACCGATAGGGGCAAAAATGTCCAAAATCTAGTGCCGCTTATGGTCAAACGACACTGACTGGACGAAGCCGTGCCGAAAGGGCAAAAGCACAAGAAAAGCAAACTAAATTGGGCAAGACCGTGTGTTTTCCAAAAGTAGGGGCAATCCTGATGAGTGGTACCCAACTAAGGGTATAAAACCAATTATCCCATAAAAATATAGCTCCAAGTAAAATTACTGATAGTTGGTAGAAGAAAGGGGGGATGCCTTCCTGGGCATCCCCAAGCTTAGATGCTTGGGAATCCTTGAATATTACCTTGGGATTCCTCGGGCATCCCCAAGCTTAGGCTCTTGCCACTCCTTATTCCTTCTTCCATCGTGATCTCACCCGAAACTTGAAAACTTCAGCACACAAAACTCAACAAAACCTTCGTGAGATCCGTTAGTATAATAAAGCAAATCACTACTTGAGGTACTGTGGTAAACCCATTCATAATTTATTATTGCATTCTAACTACTATATTCTAACTTCACCATGGCTTATACCCCCTGATACAATCCATAGATTCATCCAAACAAACGAACAACGTAACAAAAATAAAATATGTCAAAAATAGAACAGTCTGAGTAACTCGAACAATGACCATACTTATGTAACTCCAAATATTCTAAAAAATAGGACAATGTGGGCAATTTGTATATCAGTCATGTGTAAAAACTTCAGAATTTTAGCATGCTCCAGCAAATTTAAATAATTCTCCTACTGGATGCAAAAGTTTCTGTTTTTGCACAGAATCAAAGCAACTATCATCCAAATCATCCCAAAGGCTTTACTTGGCACAAACACTAACTAAAACACAAAACACTCATAACAGTAGCATAATTGTGTGCACACAAAAACAGGAAAAGAAATAAGAAAATTAAGATAACTATTGGGCTTCCTCCCAACTAGCGCTATTATTTTACGCCCCTAGCTAGGCGTAATGCATAGGTTCAAGTGTTGTCATCTTTCAAATTAATTCCATAGGTGGCCCTCATAATAGATTCATATGGTTGCTTAATTCTCTTTCTAGGGAAGTGTTCCATACCCTTCTTTAACGGAAATAGAAATTTTATATTCCCTTCTTTCATGTCAATAACAACACATATGGTTCTTAGGAACGGTCTACCCAGTATTATGGGACAAGACGGATTACAATCAATATCAAGCATAATGAAATCAACTTGTACATAATTTCTATTTGCAAGAATAAGAACATCATTTATTCTACCCAAAGGTTTCTTGATAGTAGAATCTGCTGAGTGCAAATTAAGAGAACATTCATCCATATTGGTAAAACCTAGCACATCACATAGAGATTTTGGTATTGTGGAAACGCTAGCACACAACTCACATAAAGCATTGCACTCATAATTTTTAATTTTAACTTTAATGGTGGGTTACCACTCATCATATAATTTCCTAGGTATTCAGACCTCCAATTCTAGCTTTTCTTCTAAAACTTTCATCATTGCTTTTACAATGTGTTTAGTAAAAGCCTTGTTTTGTTCATAATAATTGGGTGAATTTAACATGGATTGTAAAAAAGATATATACTCAATTAAAGAACAACTATCATATTTAAAGCATTTTCAATCCAAAAGAGTGGGCACATCACTATTTAAAGTTTTTACCTCTCCAAACCTACTTTTATCTTTTTTTCATTAAGATTTTCACCCTCCGAATTATGGGGAAGCCTTCTAGCTAAAGTTGACTCTTATTCAATCCCCTTTTAATCAACTTATACATTGATAAATAAAGATTCAATAGAAGAAACACCAATCATTTTAATATCTTCATCATTACTACGACAAAAATCGGGCGGGATCGCTTTTTCTAAGAATTCTCGCTTAGCCCTCAACCTAGCGGTTCTTTCTTTAATTTCATCCATGGAGACACGAAGAGCTTCAATTGATTCATTTATATCAAGCTTGGGTGAAAAAAAATAGTTTTATGATTATCCACATCATAAATGATTCTATCCATGCTCCTAGACATATCATCAAGTTTACTCAAATTTTCTTCTATCGTAGTGTTGAAAACTTTTTGAGAATTAAAGAATTATTTGTTATTACTTTCAAGATCAGAGGGCATCCTATTATTATTATTATTATTATTATTATTATTATTATTATTATTATTATTATTATTATTATTATAAGAAGAAGAATTACCATAGGAAGTGTCATAATTATTAGAGGAATTTCTAGGAAACGACCTATGATTAAAATTACCTCTATAAGCATTACTATTGAAATTGTTTCGCAAGACATAATTCACATCCATGGGATCATTGTGTTGCTCAATCATGTATACAATGGCACATCATTAGGATCAATATGATCACTTTTACTAGCAACCAATTTCATAAGTGCGTCTAATTTATCACTCAAAGTACAAATTTCCTCAGCAGAATTCACCTTTTTACTAGTAGAGGTTCTTTCGGTATGCCATTGTGAATAATTTGCCATAATATTGTAAAACAATTTTGAGGCTTCCCCTAGTGTTATTTCCATAAAAGTACTGCCCGTGGTGGAATGTAAAAGGTTTCTAGAAACAAAATTCAATCCCTAATTAAAAATTCATATGATCATCCATAAATTCAAACCAGGAGTAGGGCAATTTCCTATCATTAATTTCATCCTCTCCAAAGATTGGGAAACCTGTTCATGCTCAAGTTGCTTGAAATTCATAATTTGATTTCTAAGAGAAATAATTTTCACGGGAGGAAAATACTTGGCAATAAAAGCATCTTCGCACCTATCCCAAGAATCAGTACTATTACGTGGCAAAGATGAAAACCAAGTTTTACCGTGATCTCATAGTGAGAACGAAAATAATTTTAATTTTACAATATCATTATCCACGTCTTTTTTCTTTTGCATATCACACAATTCAACGAAAGTGTTAAGACGTGATGCGGCATGTTCATTAGGACTACCGCAAAATTGTTCTTTCATAACAAGATTTAGCAAAGCGGCATTAATATCACAAGACTCCGCACTAGCGGCAGGAGGAGCAATCGGAGTGCTAATAAAATTATTATTATTAGTATTGGAAAAATCACACAATATTGTATCTTCTTGAGACATAGCGACTGAGCAAACAAGATATCAAGCAAAGAAAAAGGCAAATGCAAAAAGAGCAAACGTATAATATCTTTCTTATTTTGTAAAAACCTTTTAAAAGTGGGGGAGATGAAAATGAAAGGCAAATGGCGAATAATGTAAATGTAAAGAGATGAAAGTTTATGCGTAGATACTTGATAGATGTTGATGATGTCTCCCTGGCAACGACGCCAGAAATTCTTCCTGCTAGTTGTGAGGTGCGTTGGGATTTCCTCGAGGAGGAGAGGATGATGCAGTACAATAGAGATAAGTATTTCCGTCAGTTAAGAACTAAGGTTATCAATCCAGTAGGAGAATCACGCAACACCTTGTTAGCAGTACCTGCACACAAAATAATAAATACTTGCACCCAACGCGAACAAGGGGTTGTCAATCCCTCGGCGGTTATTCACAAGATCTAATTTTGTAGTGATGGATAGATAGATAAAACACAAAATAAATAAAGAAAGGAAAATTGCAGCAAGGTATTTTTAGGATTTTAATTTATGATAAAAGTAGACCCGGGGGCCATAGTTTTCATTATAGGCTTCTCTCTTGAAAATAGCATAAGGTGGGTAAACAAATTACTGTTGGACAATTGATAGAAAATTGAATAATGATGTGAAGGAAAAATATGCCTTAGAGGCGATAATAAAGTTGTTATTTTATATTTCCTTATTCATGATAAAGGTTTATTATTCATGCTAGAATTATATTAACCGGAAACTTAAATACATGTGCGAATACATAAACAAATATTGTGTCCCTAGTAAGCCTCTACTAGGCTAGCTCGTTGATCAAAGATGGTTAAGGTTTCCTAACCATGGACATGAGTTGTCATTTGATAACAGGATCACATCACTAGGAGAATGATGTGATGGACAAGACCCAGCTGTTAGCTTAGTGATAACCCACAAGTATAGGGGATTGCGACAGTTTTTTAGGGTGGAGTATTCAACCCAAATTTATTGATTTGACACAAGGGGAGCCAAAGAATATTCTCAAGTATTAGCAGCAGAGTTGTCAATTCAACCACACCTGAAAGACTTAATATCTGCAAAAAAGTATTTAGTAGCAAATTAGTATGGAAGTAATGATAACGGTGGCAAAAGTAACAGTAGCAGTTTTGTAGCAATCATAACAGTGGCAACGAAAAAGTAACGTAGGAAAGATCAATATGTGAAAAGCTCGTAGGCAATGGATGAATGATGGATAATTATATCGGATGGCATTCATCATGCAACAGTTATAACATAGGGTGACACGGAACTAGCTCCAATTCATCAATATAATGTAGGCATGTATTCTGAATATAGTCACACGTGCTTATGGAAAAGAACTTGCATGACATCTTTTTTCCTACCCTCCCGTGGCAGCAGGGTCCTAATGGAGAGTAAGGGATATTAAGGCCTCCTTTTAATAGAGTACTAGACCAAAGCATTAGCACTTAGTGAACACATGAACTCCTCAAACTACGGTCATCACTGGGAAGTGTCCCGACTATTGTCACTCCGGGGTTGCCGGATCATAACACGTGGTAGGTGTCTATAACTTGCAAGATAGGATCAAGAACAGACATATATTCATGAAAACATAAAGGGTTCAGATCTGAATTCATGGCACTTGGGCCCTAGTGACAAGCATTAAGCATGGCAAAGTCATAGCTACATCAATCTTAGAACATAATGGATACTAGGGATCAAACCCTAACAAAACTAACTCGATTACATGGTAAATCTCATCCAACCCATCATCGTCCGGCTAGCCTACAATGGGATTACTCACGCACAAAAGTGAGCATCATGAAATTGGTGATGGAGGATGGTTGATAATGACGATGGTGACGGATTCCCCTCTCCGGAGCCCCGAACGGACTCCAGGTCTACCCTCCGAGAGGAACAGGGCTTGGCAGTGGCTCCTGATAACCCACAAGTATAGGGGATCGCAATAGTTTTCGAGGGTAGAGTATTCAACCCAAATTTATTGATTCGGCACAAGGGGAGCCAAATAATATTCTCAAGTATTAGCAGCCGAGTTGTCAATTCAACCACACCTGAAAGACTTAATATCTGCAGCAAAGTATTTAGTAGCAAAGTAGTATGGAAGTAACGGTAACAGTGGCAAAAGTAATAGTAGCAGTTTTGTAGAAATCGTAACAGTGGCAACGGAAAAGTAACTTAGCAAAGATCAATATGTGAGAAGCTCGTAGGCAATGGATCAATGATGGATAATTATGTTGGATGTAATTCATCATGCAACAGTTATAACATAGGGTGACATAGAACTACCTCCAGTTCATCGATGTAATGTAGGCATGTATTCCAAATATAGTCATATGTGCTTATGGAAAAGAACTTGCATGACATCTTTTGTCCTACCCTCCCGTGGTAGCGGGGTCCTATCAGAAACTAAGGGATATTAAGGCCTCCTTTTAATAGAGCACCGGACCAAAGCATCAGCACTTAGTGAAAACATGAACTCCTCAAACTACAGTCATCACCGGGAAGTGTCTCGACTATTGTCACTCCGGGGTTTGCTGGATCATAACACGTAGTAGGTGACTATAACTTGCAAGATAGGATCAAGAACTCACATATATTCATGAAAACATAATAGGTTTAGATCTGAAATCATGGCACTCAGGCCGTAATGACAAGCTTTAAGCATGGCAAAGTCATAGCAACATCAGTCTTAGAACATAATGGATACTAGGGATCAAACCCTAACAAAACTAACTCAATTACATGGTAAATCTCATCCAACCCATCACCGTCCAGCGAGCCTATGATGGGATTACTCACGCACGGCGGTGAGCATCATGAAATTGGTGATGGAGGATGGTTGATGATGACGATGGCGACGGATTCCCCTCTCCGGAGCCCCGAACAAACTCTAGATCTGCCCTCCTGAGGAAGAACAGGGCTTGGCGGTGGCTCCGTATTGTAAAACACGGTGAATCCTTCTCTCTGATTTTTTTTCTCCCCGAACGTGAATATATAGAGTTGGAGTTGAGGTCGGTGGAGGTCCAGGGGACCCACGAGGCAGGGGGGCGCCCTACACCCTCGTGGACAGGGTGTGGGGCCCCTTCTGTTGATTCTTTCGCCAATATTTTTTGTTAATTACAAAACATGACTTTGGGAAGTTTCAGGTCATTCCGAGAACTTTTATTTCTGTACAAAAATAACACCATGGTAATTCTGCTGAAAACAACGTCAGTCCGGGTTAGTTCCATTCAAATCATGCAAGTTAGAGTCCAAAACAAGGGCAAAAGTGTTTGGAAAAGTAGATACGTTGGAGACATATCAACTCCCCCAAGCTTAAACCTTTGTGTTGGAGTAATTGACCACGGGTACCCCGAAGACGGCAAGACAATATTTCAAGACGTCGGGGCTAGCAAAGCCCATCAGTACGACAGCCCGGCTGCTCCTGCCGGCTCCCCGTCCGACTGCTCTGCCCGGCCGGCTACCGGCTGCCGACTGCGCCCACCAGCCGGCTGCCGACTGCGCCAACCAGCCGGCTGCCGACTGCAGCCCGAATCGACACCGACAAGACCCCGACGTGGCGGCCATACCGCGGACGAGACGGCTGTACCTCGATACCATCATGTATAGTGTCAGTTGTCCCCTGGCACTATTTATGAAGTGACCCAGGGGACAAGCATGACACCCACCTTGCCTTGCCCATACCACTAGCTAGCTTACATACTAAGCTAGCCACACTATATATAGCATCCATCCATCCATCCACCACAACACACACACGCTACATGCACTTGGCCGGCCACAATGGTTCCCTGGACAAGCACTCCACGCATGCATGATAGCTGGCAAGCTAGCTAGCTAGCACACATATGAGACATATACGAGGCCAGATGCCTATGGCACTGACCTCAGATACAGCTCCAGGAGCACTCTGTACTAGATATATCAAATACACTCAGACATGCAGCAGTAGGAGTATTATCTCTCCGGAGAGCTCCGAAGCTGGGTAAACCACCGTGTGCTACCCGCATACCCGCTCTCGGGCCTATCAGCAGCAGTCTTGCCCTCACACGAAGCCACCTTGTGGCATATGTCGTCTTGCCCCCCCCCCCCCGTGAGAATACCACGACACTTTGCTTGTCGTCAAGCAATTCAGTTGACAAACTGAAGTGGTAAAGAAAAAACTTTTACAAACTCTATTTGATGTTGTTGTTGCAAATATGTAAGGCTGGCATTCAAGTTTTCAGCAAAGATTATAAACTAACCACATTCACAAGAACATTTAGGTCTCACATTTACTCATATCAATGGCATAATCAACTAGCGAGCAATAATAATAAATCTCGGATGACAACACTTTCTCAAAACAATCATGATATGATATAATAGAATGGTATCTTGCTAGCCCTTTCTGAGACCGCAAAACATAAATGCAGAGCACCCTTGAAGATCAAGGACTGACTAGACATTGTAATTCATGGAAAAAGAGATCCAATCACAGTCATACTCAATGTAAATTAATAACAATGCATACAAATGATAGCGGTGCTCTCCAACTGGTGCCTTTTTGGATGATGACTCAACATAAAAGTAAATAGATAGGCCCTTCATAGAGGGAAGTAGGGATTTGCAGAGGTGCCAGAGCTCAAGCTTTGAAACAGAGATAAATAATATTTTGAGCGGTATACTTTCATTGTCAACATAACAACCAAGAGATCTCGATATTGTCCATGCTACATACATTATAGGCGGTTCCCAAATAGAATGGTAAAGTCTATACTCCCCCACCACCAACGAGCACATTCCACGGCTGGTCCAAAACAACAGGCACCGTCCAACTAACAACAATCCTGGGGGAGTTTTGTTTGCAATTATTTTGATTTGATTTGAGCATGGGACTGGGCATCCTGGTTACCGGCCATTTTCTTGTGAATGATGAGCTGAGTCCACTCATCATGAGAATAACCCACCTAGCATGGAAGATATAGACATCCCTAGTTGATACATGAGCTATTCGAGCATACAAAACAGAATTTCATTTGAAGGTTTAGAGTTTGGCAAATACAAATTTAGTTGGAACGGCAGGTAAATACCGCATATAGGTAGGTATGGTGGACTCATATGGAGCAACTTTGGGGTTTATAGAAGTGGATACACAAGCAGTATTCCCGATTAGTACAAGTGAAGGCTAGAAAGAGACTAGGAAGCGACCAACTAGAGAGCGACAATAGTCATGAACATGCATTAGAATTAACCAACAATGAGTGCAAGCATGAGTAGGATATAAATCACCATGAACATAAATATCGTGGAGGATATGTTGATTTTGTTTCAACTACATGTGTGAACATGTGCCAAGTCAAGCCACTCGAATCATTCAAAGGAGGATACCACCCTATCATACCACATCACAACCATTTTAATAGCATGTTGGCATGCAAGGTAAATCATTATAAACTCCTAGCTAATTAAGCATGGCACGAATAACTATAATCTCTAATTGTCATTGCAAACATGTTTCATTCATAATGGGCTGAATCAGGAACGATGACCTAATCATATTTACAAAAACAAGATAGGTCGAGTTCATACCAGCTTTTCTCATCTCAATCATTTCATCATATATCGTCATTATTGCCTTTCACTTGCACGACCGAACAGTGTGGATAATAATAATAGTGCATGTGCATTGGACTAAGCTGGAATCTGCAAACATTTAATTCAAAGGAGAAGACAAGGTAATATGGGCTCTTTGTTAGATCAATAGTAATGTATATGAGAGCCACTCATCATTTTCATTGTGGTCTTCTCCTCTCGACCCCCGAAGAAAAGAAAAGAATTTCAAAGAACGAGAAAAACTATTTACACAGGGAAGCTCCCAACAAACAAAAGAAGAATGAGAAATCTTTTGGGGTTTTTCTTTTAATATACTACTACATGCATAGAAAGTAAACTAGCTAAAAGCTACAACTGATTTTTTTTGGTTTTTCTCAAAGTTTTTCAAACACACAAGAAGAAAGCAAGAAAGGGAAATAAACTAGCATGGATAGTACAATGAAAAAGTATGAACACCGACAACTAGAATGAGTGTGTGAACATGGATGTAATGTCGGTGAGAAATACGTACTCCCCCAAGCTTAGGTTTTTGGCCTAAGTTGGTCTATGCCCATGGATCAAAGTGGTCCTCTCCGGTGAACTGAGGAGGGTCCTCGGGTTGCCACTGGTTAGCGAGCTCCTCTGGATCCCATTGATAAATAGACTCCCGATATGGATCAAGAGGTGGCTCCGGCTCATGCTCTGGGGCTCGTGTCAGCTCACAGTATGCATAAATGTCATCGGGCATGATGAGGTACGTGCCTGAATGTATGTTAAACAAATATGGTGCAGGTAAGGTAATAGTCTCACAAGTAGTTTTACCAAATACCAAGTTATACTTAAGTCTCTTCTTCTTATCTTTAACAATAAAATCATGTGCTACCATACTCTCATAGTCTAAGAAAATAGTGGGAAGCACCTTTTCCTCTTTCTCATAATGCCTAATAGGTATCTCAAAGTGTTTAGCAAGGTGTGAAGCAAAGATACCTCAAAAAATGGGGCCCTTTGAACAGTTCAGACTCAACCGTTTAGCAACTATGGCACCTAAACTGAAAGTTCTATCATGAAAAAGGGCATGGCGCAAAATAGCAATGTCAGGAGCACTGAGGCCCCCACTGTTCCGGCGACCAATTAAACATCTGCTAGCAAATATTGCATAGTAACATAGAACAGGAAAATGTACACTAGTAATCCTTGCACCTGACACTTTTCTCGTTTCCCCTACAACAATTTTATCAATAAATTCATCCACATCATCAGGATGTGGTTCCTCGACGCTGCCCTCGAAGGGCAACTTGCAAATCACACAAAAATCATAGAGTGACATCTCCTTAAACTCATCATATAAATAAAAGTCCACCGAAGGTGGTGATTGAGGGAGTCCTGGATTAGGGGGTATCCGGACAGCCGGACTGTATACATTGTCCGGACTATTGGAGCGTGAAGATACAAGACTCAAGACTCCGTCTCATGTCCGGATGAGACTCTCCTTTGCGTGGAAGACAAGCTTGGTGATCCGGATATTATATTTCCTTCCTTGTAACCGACTCCATGTAAACCCTAGACCTCTCCGGTGTCTATATAAACTGGAGAGGATGGTCCTTAGAAGGCCGATCACAATTACAATCATACCATCATAGGCTAGCTTCTAGGGTTTAGCCTCTACGATCTCGTGGTAGATCTACTCTTGTACTACTCATATCTTCAATATTAATCAAGCAGCAAGTAGGGTTTTACCTCCATCGAGAGGGCCCGAACCAAGGTAAACATTGTGTCCCTTGCTTCCTATTACCATCAGCCTAAGACGCACAGATCGGGACCCCCTACCCGAGATCCGCCGGTTTTGACACCGACATTGGTGCTTTCATTGAGAGTTCCTCTGTGTCGTCGCTGCAAGGCTCGATGGCTCGTCTCATTGTCAAGGACAACATTACCTTCGGGGGAGCACTGGTTGTAGGCCAAACTCTCCGACTTGGTGGCTTCATCATGGCCGCCCCATCGGATGTCGCGCCAACGATGGCCTCTCGGGTCGTCACGCATAACCTTCGCATCAATTCAGAACTTGCCGAACAGATGGATCCGATAGAGCTCTCCTCCCTTAATGAGCTCTTGGATTGCATCGCCGCTTTGGGAGTCGCTACGGACTATGACCGGATCGGGCTTAAACCCGACCAAAGGGACATTAGATCCCTGTCGGCCACCCATGAGATAGCAGTAGTGGAAGAACCACATACGGATTACCCCTCTATTTTGAGGACGAATCGTGTCCGAATCATCGAGCTCCCTGAGCCAAACTCCCTCTCGAGGGAAGACATGGCCCAGATCCCGAACTTAGGATCGGCTATTCGACCGAAAAAATTGGGCAGCATCCCGGATCCTGAGCTGTCAAACTCGGAGGCTCCCCTGCCCCTAGGCGCTAGGCTGGATCAGAATCCGGACTCAGCCACGGACACCCATCCGTGCTTAAGCCGTCTCTCCCATATCAGACAAGAGCCCCATGAGACAGTACATCACTACTGGGCCAGATTCCTCCTTGTGCTAAATAAGGTCAAGGACTGTCGCGAGGAGGACGCAGTCTCACTTTTCTGCAAAAACTGTACGGACAAAGGAATCCTTAATGCTATAAGTCGCCGTGACATAGTACACCTTGCTGACTTAGCAACCATAGTGCAAAAATACTATGCGATGGAAAGCGCCTGGAAAACCCAAACAGAATTTTGGGATAGCCCGTCTCTCACCAAAACCTTTGTTCGAGCTAAACGGGCGAACTCTCGTAGGTCGGCCGATCCAATCCCCAAGAAGTCGAAACCCGCCCCAGGGCGTGGAACCGTATTGGAAGAATGGCTCAATGCGCCATGTAAACTTCACAGTACGCCAGACACAACACCAACCCATAGCCTTAGGGCATGTTGGATACTCCGGCAGGTAGCAAAAAGTGTCGAGGATCTCCTTGTAAGCCATAAAGCAGAACAACATCCCGCCAAAGAACACAATACGGTACTAACAGTCTTCGAGACTTTCGCCTAACAATAGGCGCAAGCGAGCTCATCGAAGCCCCGCTGGAATCTGCCATGTGGCAAAAATAAATCCGTGGAACGACACTGCTATAACTTTCAATGCCAGTGAAGAACCTCAACTCCAGATCGTTCGGGCACCAGCTGCTCTAGTCCTTAGCCCAATAGTGGATGACTTTCGACTCACTAAAGTACTCATGGACGCTAGAAGCAGATTAAACTTGATCTACGAAGAAACACTCAAGAAGATGGAAATTTATAAAAGCCGCATTGAACAAAGCGGCACAACCTTCAGGGGAGTTGGGAAGCACCGTGTGCGGGAAAAATCACACTCGATGTGGTATTCGGCACCCCGGAGAATTACAGGTCCGAGGAAATCACATTCCAAGTGGCTCCTTTCAGCAGCGGATACCACGCCCTTCTCGGGCGGGACGCGTTTACGAGCTTTCAAGCTATACCCCATTACGGGTACATGAAGCTTAAAATGCCCGGACCCAATGGAATCATCACTCTAGCCAGTGATCCGGACGTCGCACTCCGTGCTGAAAACAAAACCATAGCACTAGCCTTGGAAGCATTATCCGAAGCCCTAGCAGCCGAAGAGTTAACAACACTGTGTGCCACCGTGGACAGGGACGACGTGATACTCGACAAGCGACGCAAGTCCACTTCATTTAAACCTGCAGACGAGATAATCAAATTCCAGGTCCATCCAATGGACCCCATGAAGACAACTTCCATTGGGACACAGTTGAGCCCCGCAATGGACGCCGCACTGTGAGACTTCTTACGTGAGAATTGGGACATTTTCGCCTGGCATCCATCGGACATGCCGGGCATCCCACGCAGATTGGCCGAACACAGCCTCAATATACTAAAAGGATACAAACCTGTCAAGCAGGCTCTAAGGCGGTTTTCAGAACCCAAACGGCAAGCCATGGGGGAAGAGCTAGCCAAGCTACTAGAGGCCGGATTCATCAGAGATATCAAGCATCCGGATTGGCTGGCAAACCTGGTAATGGTACCAAAGAAGGACAAATCCTGGCGCCTATGCGTCGACTTCAAAGACCTCAACAAGGCTTGCCCCAAGGATCCCTTTCCCATCCCTCGCATCGATCAAATCATCGACGCCATAGCAGGACACGACTTGTTGTGTTTCCTCGACGCATACTCTGGATACCATCAAATAAAGATGGCAGAGTCCGACCAAGCTGCAACAACTTTCATAACGCCATATGGCCCTTTCTGCTTCAACACTATGCCTTTCGGGCTTAAGAATGCCGGTGCAACCTATCAACGCATGATTCAAACATGCCTGGAAAAGCAAATTGGCAAAACAGTGGAAGCATATGTGGACGACGTGGTCATAAAAACAAGACAAGTCGAAACCCTAATAGATGACTTGAGGCTTACGTTCGACAACCTCCGAACATACGACATCAAGCTGAACCCGGAAAAATGCATGTTTGGCGTCCCCTCCAGAAAACTGCTGGGCTTCATCGTTTCCAATAGAGGAATTGAAGCAAATCCGGCAAAAATCTGAGCTCTGTCGCAGTTGGCTATACCAACAGACCTCAAGCACATCCAGAAACTAGCTGGATGCGTGGCTGCTTTGAGCCGCTTTATCTCCAGGTTAGGACAAAAGGCATTACCTCTTTACCGCCTCCTTCGGTGCACCGAACACTTCGTGTGGACGGATGAAGCCGCGGCCGGACTCGATGAAATAAAGACCTTATTGGCCAATAAGCCAGTCCTAACAGCGCCAAATATCAGCAAACCTATGCTGCTGCACATAGCTGTAACATATCAAGTTGTAACTTGTAAGCGCATTGCTCGTCGTCGAATGAGAGGTTGACGGATACAAATTCCCGCTACAGAAGCCAGTTTATTACGTATCCACGGTCCTCACCCCATGCAAATCCTGATACCTACACTATCAAAAAATAGCATATGCGGTCTTCATGGCATCCCGAAAGCTATGGCACTACTTTCAAGAGTGTTCGATTACAGTGGCCTCCGAAGTACCACTCAACAATATAATAAATAACTACGACGCTACAGGCCAGATTGCTAAATGGGCCATCGAGCTCCTTCGGTTCGACATAACATACAAGCCACGGCGGGCCATCAAGTCGCAAGTACTAGCTGACTTTGTCGCCGAATGGACAGAAGCCGAACTCGCTAAAGAGTACGGCGCGTACTCTAACTGGATCATGCACTTCGACGGCTCTAAAATGCTGGCCGGATTGGGAGCAAGTGTAGTCCTGACGTCTCCCACCGGAGACACGCTCCAATACGTCCTCCAAATATTATACACAGACTCCAACAATGCAGCCGAATACGAGGCTCTGTTGCACGGTCTTCGGATGGCAGTCCCTATGGGCATTCAACGCCTAGAAGTGCGCAGGGATTCAAACCTCGCAATATCACAAATAAACGGGCTTTGATGCCAAGGATCCGAAAATAGCGGCCTACCATAATGCCGTCCTCGAAATGTCAGTTCGGTTCGAGGGGCTCGAATTCCACCATGTGGCTCGAGAAAACAATCAAGCGGCAGACATCCTCGCCCGCATCGGCGCTAAACGCGACCCTGTCCCACCTAACATATTCCTGGAAAGGCTGTTCAAGCCATTCGTGGTATGGGAAGGGGAGTCCGGCAATACTAGCACGGATCCGAATACATCCCAGATTCCGAACTATCAGACATAATCGGAGGCTCTACCACCGAAATAACATCTTCGGCGCATGAAATCATGGATGTAATCGCCCCGTGGACCGAGCCTTTCTTGGCCTACCTAAATAGGCAGGAGCTCCTCGAAGACCAAAATGAAGCACCCTGCATCGTCCGGCATTCTAAAGCTTACAAAGTCCATGAAGGGGAACTCTATAAGAAAAGTGCGACCGGAGTGCTCCAAAGGTGCATCTCCGAAGAGGAAGGGCGGCAGCTCTTGGCTGAAATCCATGCCAGACTGGGCGGACACCACACCGCGGCTCGAGCTCTAGTCAGCAAGGCCTTCCGTATAGGTTTCTATTGGTCGACAACCCGAGCAGACGCACAGGACCTTGTCCAACATTGTGTCGGTTGCCAGCTCTTTGCCAATCAGAGTCATATGCCCTCTACCGCTCTCCAAACAATCCCCATAACTTGGCCCTTCGCGGTCTTGGGGCTGGATATGATCGGACCTCTTAAAGGGGGAAGCCATAAGAAAAAATACTTATTGGTCATGGTGGACAAGTTCACCAAATGGATAGAAGCCAAACCAGTCAAAATGGTCGAATCCGGACCAGTAATAGACTTCATATCCGGGGTCGTACACCGATACGGCGTCCCCCATAGCATCATCACCGATAATGGCTCAAATTTCATAGTCAATGAAGTGAAAACTTGGTGCGGCAACATGGGCATTAAGCTCGACTCCGCTTCCGTCTACCATCCTCAAACAAATGGCCAGGTCGAACGGGCAAATGGTCTCATCATGAGCGGCGTAAAACCCAGACTAGTGCGGTCCTTGACAGAGTCGGACAAGCACTGGGTCGAAGAGCTCGACTCCGTACTCTGGGGGCTGCGGACCACGCCGAATCGCACCACCAGATATACACCATTTTTTATGGTGTACGGCGCGGAAGCAGTACTACCCTGCGACATAATACATGATTCGCCACGCGTACGCATGTAAAAAGTGAAGGAAGCCGAGTTAGATCGGCAGGATAACTTGGACACCCTGGAGGAGGAGCGCGACGTCGCAAAAGCCCGCTCCGCATTCTATCAGCAGCAAGCTCGACGGTACCAAAGCAGAGAAGTGCGGGCCAAAACTTATAATATTAGCGAACTCGTTCTACGCCTATCGGAGAAGAAGAAGGACAAGCTCAAACCCAAGTGGGAAGGTCCCTTTGTCATTGACAAAGTTCTCACCGGAGGAGCGTACCGCTTACGTAATGCATCCGATAACAGACTCGAGCCGAACCCATGGAACGCGGCCAGACTCCGAAGATTCTACGCCTAGCGTCGAACTTAGTGTTCGTCTCCTTACCTCCTCCTTTTTAATTATGCTCCCTCCCTTTTCCTTTCTCGACCTTTTTTTTCTTCACACAAAGTATTCAACACAGTACGGACTCCCAGATCACTCCGGCCGCACTATGTGTGTAAGCAATACCTGGGGGCTTCCTATACGGAAGCTAAACATAATTACTCTAAAGGCTTTTTCTGCCCATAACATATGCGTTTCTTTTTCCATGTGTGCCTTTTCTTCACCATTATATGCATCGATATGACTTAAGATGTGGCCAAGCTGGGTTGCCTGGCTCTTGTTTTTATGCCCTACGTTCCCGTTAATTCGGCTAGGGCATAAGGGGAGCACCTCTTCGATTGTTACTGCCGGTTCAGCCGGATGTGTACCTCGGACTGGGTGAAGCCGAAAGCTAGTTTCCTTAAGAGAATATTCGGTCGGTGAACAAAAGATGTCTTCGTTTATTATAACGTAAATCCCCAGAAGTTTTGTATCTTGCGCCTTTGTTCGTAGTCCGGACATGTGCATCGTCGCATGCGTACCCAGGGGAAGGAACCCCTAATGGAACTATTCTCCCTGGAAGATGTTTCTTACTATCCATGTAATGTAACATAACTAGTTGGGTACTTGTCTGTTCAAGCACTTATGACCCCCTACGCCTGGTTTCCACGCATACCCCGGTTCTGAATAACTGAGCGGGTATTCGAAAACACCCCGGACTGTCGGATCCAGGGGCTGAAGCAAAAAGGTCCGCCATGACAAATGATTTTAATCCGGCTAGGGAATACTAATGTACGTTGATTTACACAGTCACTTGGACTGACTATATTCCTCCTCTATACCATCCAACAGGCTATCTAGCTTACAATCCTGTTGGGAATACTTTGCGGCTAACGCTACCTGGTCATACAACATACTCACGGGAATTTCTTGCCCATCTGGCCCCGGCGGTCCGACTTCGGCCATATGGTTCGGATCCAGCTTTGTGTAGCGCGTCTTCACCATAGCCCAGGCTTCTCTTGCACCTTGTCGGCAGGCGGACACCTTCCACAATCGGAAGCGCCGCCGTGCTCCTTGAAGCATGTCCACAAGCTCCCCCATGCCATTAGGCAGGAAGCTTGATGGCCACAAGGCCTGAGCAACGCCCTGCATCACTTGCCGAGCTCGCTCGTGCAGTCGTGAGAGGTCTTACAGTAAATCGTCAGCAGATGAGGGCATCTCCTCCTCAGGGCGGCCTGTTAACATTCCTGCAAGCAAAATTCTTTAAATATGCTTCTTCGCCAAGCTATACTATAGCTCATCTAGGCACTTACCATAAATGCCGCGTCGAAGCTTCTTGTTTTCCTTCATGGACTCCGCCAGCTGAGCGCGGATGTCTTTTAATTCAACGTCCACCCGAACATTGGCATCTTGAAGATTATTATTCTCCTGCCTAACTTGCGTAAGAACGCGCTCGCCAACATTTAGCTGCCTTCGGAGATGCGACTCGTCATCCCTTACGCCCTCCGGATTCACCCTGGGGTGGTCTACAGAATTTTCTGTTAGACTCGTCATACCAGCCACTTACTAACTGGTGCATCTTCGTTCAATCGAGACAAATGTTACCAGATGAGGCCTTCTGGGATTCCTCTAACTTGGCAACCGTGGCCCTCAGCTGGGTCTTGCAGTCCTCCAGCTCCCGAGACAATTGCTCATTCTTATCTACAAGAACCTGTGCTTAAATCGATCCTTAAAAACAGTTGTTCCAACTGTTTCAAGTCTCAGGGGCTACTGCTATACATGCTTATCAAACTTTCTTACCCGTATATCTTTGGTATACTGGTCCGTCGCTCGGGCAAGCCCGCCTTGAGCAGCTTGGATGTATGTGTCTCCCGAATTGAAAGCATTAAATGCCTCTTCAGAAAAGATGTTGTTGCGAAGTACGACCCGTCGGCGCCGGTGATTCATGGTGCTCTCTACTTTGGAATTCGTGGCAGAGAGCATATCTGCGTCCTCTGTCGGAGGACTATGCGGCATCGGACCCACGTCCGCCTCCTCTCTCGAAGCTGGTTCTGGAATCCGGCTGGTGGAGGCGTGATTGGCAGGATCCCCGGATATAGTCCGGATACTCCTCTTCCTGCCAGGACGTGAAGGGCGTTGTTATACTTCAAATACAATAATTACAGGACAGGTTTTGGCCTTACCTCTATAGCGGCGTTTCAACCCTAACCGCCTTCCTCTTGAGCCTGCCCGATCCGGACGCCTGTGGCCGACGGGTCCCTAGGGGCTCGGCCCCGCGTTCCGACCATCGTTTCTGCAAAAACACGACACTTCAGGGGTAAAGGCATGGCATCACAAAGGAGTCCTCTTCGGAGGATAGGGTTTTCGGCTTGGCTTACACGCGATGTAGGTAGCAGTCCGGGATAATCGGCAATAATAGCCACTAAGGCACCATCGTAGCTTGCCCGGTAAAATATCCCGTTGACAAGCTCCACGGTCATATCCAGATCTTCTTCGAGTCCTGGATCCAGGGCCCTTTCGGGGGTCCTCTGGCTGCGGGGAAGGGCTGGAGATTCCTTCTACGGTCCTCCTCAGTTCCTGCTCGGGAATTTTGAGGCAGATAATCTTAGCGAAGAACGCCACAATAAGTGAAGCGGGGAAAGGGATGACGACTTACCCAGTTTGGGGGGTTGTACATGGAGAATCCATCCCGTGGTTTAATGTGGAGGAATTCTTCCTCTTCTCCTTTGTATAAATCGGACAATATCCTTGCCAAAGCAGTGGCGGAGTCCGGACCCTTACGGCCACAGCGGGTGGCATTGTCTTCCCCGTTGAAGTGCCACATGGGCTTGCCCCGATATTGAAGCGGTTGCACTCCCCGCATTATACATATTGCCATAACCTCGACTATCATCAGTCCGGATTTGGCCAGTAACTTTATCCTTCTCATCAGGAAGTGTATTTCCCTGGTATCCTCCTCTTGGGGGCCTCGGGGGCGCCAACTTAGACGTGCCCTCGGCGGGGCGTTGCTGAACTTGGGGAGACCTGTCCGGACTGGATCCGGAAGGGGAACGTCATCAATGTAAAACCACTCCGAAGGCCAGTTCTCTGGTGCCGTTTTGGGAGTGCCGGATAGGTATCCGGTCTCAGCTATACGCCATACTTCGGCCCCGCCCACTTGACATATGGATTCTCCCTGGTTGCGGGGGACAAGGCAGAACAGCTTTTTCCATAACCCGAAGTGAGCCTCGCAGCCTAGAAATAGCTCACAAAGGGCGACGTACCCTGCTATATGTAGTACGGAGGCAGGGGTAAAGTTGTGCAACTGGAGGCCGTAGAACTCCAGGAGCCCGCGAAGGAATGGGTGGATAGGAAACCCGATGCCCCTTAATAGATGCGGAATGAGGCATATTCGCTCCTCTGGAGACGGATTAGGAGATCTCTCCGCTTGTTCCCTGCCGTTATAGGTGGCTATTCTGGCTCGGACGGGAACCATGAACGCCGGTGGGAGAAACCCTTGGGTTTGTAACTATCAAACGGCTATGAGGAACTGAACACTCTTCCCAGTCCCCGGGCTTGGAACGAGGAGAGCGGGCAGAAGAGTTGCGACGACCGACCATGTTGGAATGGTTTGTCCGGGCCGCTCTACTGGATGCTTGCTCGAGGGGGAAGAGTGAGGTTTGGATCTAAGAATCCCTGTTTCTTCAAATAGACGGCTAGCCCGAAGGATCGGGGGTGGCAAATGCAAAAATGCATCGTCTCCTCGCATTCTGTCGACACATGGAAATGGTCATTATTGAGGCACTGAAGCCGAGGAGTACAACATTGATGAGAAGTCGGACACTATTTGTCGTAACAGGTACTTTGGAGTATTCGGAGATGGAACCCGCCTTGCAATGCCGAAGACAAGACTGCGCGCCGGACTCATCGTCATTGAAGCCTGGTTCAGGGGCTACTGAGGGAGTCGTGGATTAGGGGGTATCCGGACAGCCGGACTGTATACATCGTCCGGACTATTGGAGCGTAAATATACAAGACTCAAGACTCCGTCTCGTGTCCGGATGGGACTCTCCTTTGCATGGAAGACAAGCTTGGCGATCCGGATGTTGTATTTCCTTCCTTGTAACCGACTCCATGTAAACCCTAGCCCTCTCCGGTGTCTATATAAACCGGAGAGGATGGTCCTTAGAAGGCCGATCACAATACAATCATAACATCATAGGCTAGCTTCTAGGGTTTAGCCTCTATGATCTCGTGGTAGATCTACTCTTGTACTACTCATATCTTCAATATTAATCAAGCAGGAAGTAGGGTTTTACCTCCATCGAGAGGGCCCGAACCTGGGTAAACATTGTGTCCCTTGCTTCCTGTTACCATCAGCCTAAGACGCACAGATCGGGACCCCCTACCCGAGATCCGCCGGTTTTGACACCGACAGTGATCTCCTCGCATGGAAATGGAAGTTTTGCACAAAAATATTTGTGAGTAGGAGATACTGTTCACACTGGTCATGGATGAAGTCGGTGATGCCTGCATTCTTAGCCAAATGATAAAAATCGTCGTAAATTCCTGCAGCCCTCAAGAATGCATCACAAGGCCATTCACACGACCGAACCTCCTGGTGCGAGGAAGATTGTACTTGGGCTTTTTATTCTCTTCATTCTGCTTTTCCTTCGAGTTTCGGCTCGAGGAGCCTCTCAACAATATCTTCAACATTTTCTTCCTCTGAAAAATTTCTGAATTTTTTAGTGACTCAAAATAAAAGTGAACCAAACTCAACAAGATTAATAGCAACTACTCCCAAAAGTGCCTAGAGGCTATATCATGCATTAAAACTACTTTAGACCATATAAATTTGACATGCAAGCTCAAGAACGGGGTCACCTTAGCAGCAAAAATTTGCAATAAGTAAAGCACTAGAACAAAAACTAATTGGACCATTGGAGGAGTCACATGCCGAAGAACAATCCCCCATAGCAGTTTTGTCAATGGAGCTTTTAGCAAGGAGATCGAAAATAGCAGCAAAACAAGCAAGAACATGAGTTTGAGCTACGGGGTGATTTTTTTGGAGGAAGACAAAGTGTGTGGGTGCTGGAATAGGTGGAGGGGGGCCACGTGGGACCCATGAGGCAGGGGGCGCGCCCAGGGGGAGGGACCACCCTCCACCCTCGTGACCAAATGGTGGGTCCCCCTGGTGTGTTCTAAGTGCCAGAAATTCTCAAATATTCTACAAAAAATCATACTCAATTTTGAGGGCATTTGGAGATCTTTTATTTTCGGGGTATTTTTATTGCACGGATAATTCAAAAAATAGACAAAAAAATACTAATTTTTCTTTATTTAAACTAAATAACAGAAAGTAAACGGTTGGTACTGAGAGTTGTGCTTTCTAACTTCACCCATCTCATGCTCATCAAAAGGAATCCACTAACAAGGTTGATCAAGTCTTGTTAACAAACTTCTTCTAAATACCATGAAACCGGAGAATTTTCGAATAACACTATGTTACCTCAACGGGGATATGCATGTCCCCAACAATAAGAATACCATATTTCTTTTTGGGTTAATTATCCTTTTGCCCTTAGTGGTATCCATCTGCTCAGTTTTGCCCTCAGATGCAAATTGTGCTCAGTTTTGCCCCTAGTCCATGCGCACCGACTCGTTATGTGAACTTTGGCATCTCCGTCAGGTCAATGTTTTGACTCGGCCCTTACAGGTGGGACCAGGCGACAGAGGCGGCCAATTTTATTCAGACTGTTGCACGCGTGGCTTGCAGGACCCAGCAGAGAGCCGTTGAGCATAGAGCCGTTGCGGGTGTGTGCTATATTAGCGGGCGACAGCGGCGGTGACCACAGCGACAGAGAGCACGGCACTGACCACGGCAAGAGAGCGAGAGCACAACAGCGGTGGGAAGCTAGCTGTGGAGGGCGCGGCGGTGGGAAGCTAGCTGTGGAGGGCGCGGCGGCGTTGAGATCTCGTTCGGCTCCGAGCTCCATGTCTTCCGCAAGCTCCCGCACCACCTCGCGGATGCAGAGCCGGGCGCGTGTGGAGATGCATGTCTTCGTCTGTCCGCGGTGTTGGGAAAGCGTTGATCAGAGGGTTTCTCACACATCGAGGAACCACAATCATCCGTTCTATGTGTGCAGCGAGAATGGGGTAATAATCAGGGCAATTGCACCATTTTCGTGGTCGGGATCTTTGAGCAATCGGTTGATCTGTTCCGTGTTCATGCAGGTGGCATGCTTCTTTCTTTGGGTCGATGCTCTGGCCAAGACTCTGATAAATGAACTGCAAGAAGAGCATGATGAATGGTTGCGCATGCTGCCCCAAACCGCAGTGGCCGCAGCACGAGCTCCGGAAGAAGAGATGGAGGGCGAAGCACGCACTGACAGAGAGCTAGCTGTTGAGCTTAGGATGTTGAAGAAGAAGGTTAGGAAGCTTGAAGATCAAGCACTACCAATACCCATTTCCAAATACTTTTGGGCATTTGTAGGTATAGTAATCGCACTGGTTGTAAGGTTGAAAATGTATGGAAAGGCATGAATTATGGAGGAATTTGTAATCTTGAAATTGTATGAGAAATTCACCTAGTTTAAATGTTGGTCAAAGTTGTTTAAATGTTTAAAAAAAAGAGAAGAAGTGACCAACATTTAAATATGTTGAAAAAAGGAGAAGAAATGAGGAATTCAGAAACTTTTGATCAATGAAATGCAGCTAATGAATTATTCCAGAGCCAAACAATTACGGTTAGAAATTATTTGGAGCTGTTAAATATTTAATAGCAATTTAAGTAATCCAATTCAAATACATCGTGATTTAAATCGAAGACCAAAATGTCATGGAAAATGTGCCTCAGCTCTGGTAGATGTTTACACCTAGTGCCAAAATAAATGAACATTTTTTAAGGGCATTACATTGAGTAGAAACTAATTTGTCTAAAAAATGAAGGGTGGAAAATGCACAAAAAATTGGTGCGGCTGGGGACTCGAACCCAAGACCGCGTGGGTTAGTGGTGTTTAGGGCTGCGCTAGTAACCGCTAGGACAGATGGCAAGAGTTTGACATCGGTAGGGAAGCAATGTATACATAGTGAGACTGTGAAATTTGTCAAAAAAACTGAAGGGTGGAAAATGCACAAAAAAATGGTGCGGCTGCGGACTCGAACCCAAGACCGCGTGGGTTTGTGGTGCTTAGGGCTGCGCTGGTAACCGATAGGACAGATGCCAAGAGTTTGACATGGGTAGGGAAGGAATGTATACATAGTGAGACTGTGAAATTTGTCAAAAAAAATGTGAGACCGTGGATGTTTGCACACGCGTGAGAGTGGTTTTCCTTTGTTTTGCACTGAAATTTTGGAGGGTTGGAAGGTTGAAAACGTATGTTTGCACTGCCACGTGGTTTTGGTTAGAGTGGCACTTGGTTTAGTGTTAGAGTGGCACTTGGTTTAGGATTTAAACGAAATAAATTTGCATGTTAGTTCATGACTTTTTTTTGAATAAAACGGAGGGCTTCTCACCCCCTCTTTTGAATGACAACCACAAGTTCTCGAGCTTCATGACTTGGTTTAGGGAAGAAATTATATGCTTGGGCACGGACATTTTTTAACACACATAATAAACCCTAATAAATAACTTAGATAAGATGCAACACAAGTACCATTACAATAATAAGTTCACGGACACATGAAGAAACATGATACGACACGACACGACATAGAAAAGCAACAAATAAAAAACGAAACAGTCTTCATCTTGATCTCGTCCTTCCATTTTGTCCGCGCGCCCCCCTTCAACACCGTCTTCATCTTCACACCTCCTCCTCGTCGTCGTAGGGAAGGGAGTGCATCCCGGCTGGAGTGGGGAAGATGTTCTTGTAGTTGGTGTAGATGTTGTAGACGGTGAAGAAGATGGCCTCGCAGCCGCACCAATAGACTTGGCCGAGGAGCTCGCGTGCGTCAAACGGGTTGGTGAAGGTGACCATGAGCAGTAGGAGGATGCCGCCGCGGTCACGAACCTCATTGACGGTGAACATCCTCGGCGAGCCCCGTGGGAGGTGGGCATAGCTGGCTCTGAGGAAGGCGCGGGTGAGTTCGACGGAACCCCTCCACCTTGAAAGAGCCCACACGCGGATCTCCCTCTCCATGAGCACGCCCGATGGGTAGCGCCGCTCCGGCACGACAGGCGGACGGCTGAAGGTCGGCCCGTTGAACTGCATGGTCTCGCTTGGGGAGGGCTCGGTCGATTGGGTGTTTGAAGTTGGAGAGAATGGATCGGATCTGGCTTATGGGTGGGAGAGGAAGATAGGCACCCCATTTATAGGCCTGTGGGTGGGAGAGGAAGAGAGAAAGGGTGAGAATGGTGTGTGTGTGAATCCGAACGCCTGCGTGTATCCATTACGCTTTGCACTCTTAAATTTTTGCACAAAAACGATGCATGCATGGGGCGCGTGCGTGCATTTGAATCACTGCATAGCTCTTTGACCGGACAGTGCATCTGACTCGTTGAACCACCTAGCTGGCCTCGCTAGCCTAGCGCGCCTAGCACGCCTCGCTCGCCTCGCTCGCATGCATGCACGTCGCAGCCTCCCGCGCATGCAAACCCACGTCGCAGCCTATGCACGTCGCCGCCTCCCATGCATGCATGCAAGGCCTGGAAAGGCTGAGACGGGCTATTTACTGCGGTCTCAGCGGTCTCAGGCCCAGGCAACGAGATGGCCCAACGGTCCATCCAGCGCGCCCGATATATGTTTAAAAAAACGAATCTCCCAGCCAATCAGATTGCATCTCGCGGATCGCCCCCCTCCTCCACACATATTCCTTCTAGAAGGGTTAGATCGACGGCCCTTGTTTAGCGCTAGGGTTAGATGAACGGTCCTGGTTCAGCGCTAGGGTTAGCGGGGTTTGGGAGGGGTTTGGAGCAGTCAAAGCTATGTTTGACCAGATTCCAAATGAGCATAATAAATTAAATAAAAATCAGAAAAATAAAAAACCTGCGCACATAGTCTTCTTATGTCATATACTAACGATTTAAGTTGATAAACAAGGTTTACATACATTTAAATGATAAGTTCATGTGTATTGTATGGTATCTCGAGTATCTCAAACTCTTTTGTATGAAGTGAAGAGAAGTGTTTTGGGGAAATAAACATGAAAATTTCAAAAAAAAAACTCACCACAGCTTCATTTTAGAGTGACTAAGAAGGATCCAGGCTTAGTTTTTCATTTTGATGTTTTACACTTATTTAAATCTTGGTCAAAGTTAAGTTTGACCAGAATTCAAATGAGCAAAACAAATTTAAAAAAATCAAAAAATGGAAAAACCAGCGCACATAGTCCGTATATATAGAATATATGTTTAGGAAAGTTATTTGGCTGATTTAGACAAGGTCGAAAAAAACCTTGCTTAGAGATGAGGCCGTTTACCCTACCTTTGGAC
>NC_041389.1:656306747-656344831 GCF_002162155.2 Triticum dicoccoides | reverse complement strand
GGATCCAGGCTTAGTTTTTCATTTTGATGTTTTACACTTATTTAAATCTTGGTCAAAGTTAAGTTTGACCAGAATTCAAATGAACAAAACAAATTTAAAAAAAATCAAAAAATGGAAAAACCAGCGCACATAGTCCGTATATATAGAATATATGTTTAGGAAAGTTATTTGACTGATTTAGACAAGGTCGAAAAAAACCTTGCTTAGAGATGAGGCCGTTTACCCTACCTTTGGACCCTCATTTTAACACATTTTTCATGAAAATTTCAAAAACCTCACCACAGCTTCATTTTGGATTGACTAAGAAGGATCCAGGCTTAGTTTTTCATTTTGATGTTTTACACTTATTTAAATTTTGGTTAAAGTTAAGTTTGACCAGAATTAAAATGAGCAAAACAAAATTCAAAAAAATCAAAAAAAGGAAAAACCATGTGCTCATTCAAACATCATCCAACAGATTTAAACATCATGTCAAACATAGTTCTAACATCATCCAATAGAAATACAACATTATTCATAATGTTTCATAATTATTCACATACAGCGTTCGGACTTCTGTCTGTTCCTTGAGCTTCTTGCCATCACTTTGCTCCTCGTGCACCTTGTGCTCATTGCTTCTTCTCTTCTCCTCTTGGTTGTCGGTACCTTGTGCGTCTTCTTCAAACCTATTATAGAGCTATGCAAAACATAAAGGGTAATGAGATCATGTCAAGTGACCCATAAATGTACATTAGTATTTGACCCTTGCAAAATTTACATACCTAGCAAAACTCACAACAACAGAAGGTTGGTCACCATTTAGAGCCTCACTTGGATCATCATGATCATCATTTGGAGCCTCACTTGGATCACCAAGATCATCATTTGGAGCCTCGCTTGGATCACCATGATCATCATTTGGAGCCTCACTTGGATCACCATGATTACTATTTGGATCCTCACTTGGATCACCATGATCACTATTTGGAGCCTCACTTGGATCATCGTCAAAATCATGCGGCTGTTGACCATCATCATTTCGAACCTCGTCAAAATCCTCATCTGATGCAACCGGCTATTGTCCATCATTTTCATCGAAGCCTTCATCGAAACTCTCTCCGAACGATGGATCTACTGTGTTATCACAATACTTACCGAAATGACTAGACCCACCACATCTTGTGCACTTACTCTTCCTCGCTCCAAGTCCAGCTCCTTCGTTGCGAGGTCTAATTCGACTCTTCCTTGGTCTACCTGCTGCTCTCTTCAGAACTGGAGCGCAAAGCTTGAATCCAGGGTCCACCATGTCCCATTGTTGTTTTCCCTCCATAGCAGGCAAGGCATAAGCATATGTGGCTTTGAACCTTGCAGCAGAGTAGTAATCATGCACATACTGCTGAATGTTCCCTGCTGGACCAGGGAGAGAAGTGATGAAAAACAAGGCATGAATGCATGGCAACCCAGTTATCTGCCATTGCCTACAACTGCAAGTTCTAGCTTCTAAATCCACTGGATATCTCCATTCCCTCTTCTCTTTATCCAAATATGATATCTCTGTTGTGGTACCCGAGCAAAGAGTCATGTTCATTTCCAAGCCTGTTGTTTTCTGCATCAGTTCATTCATCATGGCAGGGATGATAATGTGGCCCATGAATTTTGGCTCGCCTATTCCTGCACGATAATGAAATTTCTGCATGTATTCTATCCTTATCCTGTCCAGCAAATCCACCACATAATGACCCTTTAGTTTCCGAATCATTGAGTTGAAAGACTCTGCTAGATTATTGTGCACATAGTGAACTTTGCTCAGTTCACTGAATTGGCTTCTGGCCCATAACTTGGAGTGGTGTGTTTCCAAGTATTCTTTCACTTTGGGATTCATGTATAACAACCTCAAGTGGTAGTTGTGCTTCTTCACACTGCAAGTCAAAGATGCTGGCCATAAATTGTCGGTATACACCTTTCCTTTGATTTCTTTATGAAATTTGCAGCAAGGTGATGCATGCATTCCCTATGCTCTACTCCAGGGAACACATTGTCCACGGCCACTTCTAAACCTTTGCAGGCATCTGTATGAATGACCAACCCATTGGGATGTGCAATAGCCCGGCGCAGATTATGCAAAAACCAAGTACAGCTCTCCTCAGACTCTGTCTTCAGCACACCATAGGCAACTGGAAATACAAAACTGTGTGCACCAACTGCACAAGCAGCTACTAACTGTCCTTTAAACCTCCCTGTGAGAAAAGTGGCATCAATAGCCAAATAAGGCATGCAACCTGCCAAAAAAACCCGGCGACAAGCCTCAAAGCAGACAAAAACCCTCCTAAAGCATTCCTTGGTCTTTGTCACTCCCCTGAATGTGTACTCCACGGTGTGGTGATCAATATCTACAATACTACCTGGGCTTGTCCTCTCCACTTCACCTTTGAATGAATACCAATTGAAAATTTTCCTGCCAGTTACCATAAATAGAATCCATAGCATGTTGTTTACCATTGAACAACCTCATGTATGGTAAATCTATCATGAATTTATCTTTGATGTTCTTTTGCAATTCCTTTGGACCCACTTGCTGGTTTTCTTTCACCCACTTCTTTACTTCTTCTGCCACCCATCTTGACTTGGCTCTACTGATTGTATCCTTCCTAAGGGTTGATTCTTGGCATGTGTGCTTAAAAGGGTTTACTTTGACCTGAACATTAGTGGTATTACGCATTTTAGATGCGAGCAGCCTCCATGGACAACCCTCAGTCGGACAGTGCACTCTGTAACGTACTTGATCGCTCTTGTCAACTTTGAAAGTACATTCTACCTTGATGCAGTATGTCACAACTGCATTTCTACACTCATTCATGGATGCAAAAACTGTACATTCTTCCAAATTAGGGTTCAAAGGGTCCCATTCAGCAGCTGCAAGGTCTTCATCCTCACCCACCGCGTCATCATCCACACAGACTGCATTGTGAACCTCATCTTGGTTATCAGCCTGAGGTGCCCGTCGTAAATTCCGAATAACATCAGAATATAGCTTCTCTTCATCAACCCCAGAATTGTAGTCATCATGCTCCACTTCAAGGGGGACCCTACTGCTGTTGCCCACACTTGTCGAGCCACCACGTCGTCGTGCACCAACTGAACTGTTCTGGCTAGAGATGCCATTACGACGACTTGGTTCTCCCCGAGATGTTGCACCCGTCATCCTAGGTCCAAATGCCTGCTCAAGCACATCAACTTGTAGCCTCACATGAAAATTATCTTTCTCTTTATGCCTAACAAACATGGTAGCTAGCTCTTCATCATTACTAACTGTCACCCATTTCTTTTCCCCATCATAGTATTTGTATACCACTTCATCAAGCAAACCCCAAGGATATTGGCTACAAATTACCTCCCCAAATTGTCTGAAACTCCAATTACTAGCCATTGGCAACCGATAATCAAAACCTCCTTGGTATTTCTTCTGATCCTTTGCATCGAACGTGTACCGGTCCCTTCTAATGTGCATCAAGAAAGCAAACCGCAACTCCATCCTAACCGGCGAAAAACAGAGACGCAATCAGCACACTAATTGGGCAAACCTACTCGAATCGAGTGTTCAAATGCACAACTAAGCTCAATCTAAACAGGAGGCGAGACTTACCCCTCGAGAACCCAGTCATGGACTCGGCGGATCTCCGGCCCGATGCCTGCCTCGCCAAATACTCCAGGGTCGCCGCTGCTCTCCATTTCGCCCTAGGGTTCTTCCTCCTAGTTCAAATAGCTCCAGCAGCCCCCCACCTTTGACCGCTCCGACCGGGCGCACGGAAGGAGGCCGCGCCGCGGGTCGAGCAGGTGGCGGGCGCCCCACCCGTGGCGTCGCAGGAAGGTGGCGGGCATCGCAGGCAGCCGTGGAGCGTAGGCGCAGAAAGGTAGCGGTGGAGTAGGCGTGCAGCTGGTGGCGGGGCAGGTCCTGGCCGTGGCGCAAGTGCCGACGGCGGCGCAGGTCAGCCGGCCGGCGGGGAAGCAGATGGGCAGAGTGAGCTACGAATGATTTGGGGATTTAGTTGCACGGGCCTACATGTCAGCTCCGGACCCACGTCCACGCGGTCCCACGTGTAAGCTCTGGACCCACAACTTAACGCTGGCGGACGGAATGGACTCAAATATGGCCGTTTGGCCTCGTCATAGTAGTTGTGCATGGACTAGGGGCAAAACTGAGCACAATTTGCATCTGAGGGCAAAACTGAGCACAGAGACACCACTGAGGGCAAAAGGATAATTAACCCTTTCTTTTTACAGTAGGAAGAGGGAATTCAAAACCTCCAATAGTAATAGTTGAAAATTTTCCAATAGAATCGATACTATGAACTTGAGGTTGTTTCTTCGGAAAATGTACCGTATGCTCATTACCACTAACATGAAAAGTGACATTGCCTTTGTTGCAATCAATAACAGCCCCTGCAGTATTCAAAAGGGGTCTACCAAGGATTATTGACATATTGTCGTCCTCGGGAATATCAAGAATAACAAAGTCCGTTAAAATAGTAACGTTTGCAACCACAACAGACACATCCTCAGAAATACCGATGGGTATAGCAGTTGATTTATCGGCCATTTGCAAAGATATTTCAGTTGGTGTCAACTTATTCAAATCAAGTCTATGATACAAAGAGAAAGGCATAACACTAACACCGGCTCCAAGATCACATAAAGCAGTTTTAACATAGTTTCTTTTATGGAGCATGGTATAGTTTGTACTCCTGGATCTCCTAGTTTATTTGGTATTCCACCCTTAAAAGTATAATTAGCAAGCATGGTGGAAATTTCAGCTTCCGGTATCTTTCTTTTGTTTGTAATAATATCCTTCATATACTTGGCATAGGGATTCATTTTAAGCATGTCAGTCAAACGCATACGCAAAAATATAGGTCTAATCATTTCAGCAAAGCGCTCAAAATCCTCATCATCCTTTTTCTTGGATGGCTTAGGAGGAAAAGGCATGGGTTTCTGAACCCATGGTTCTTATTCTTTACCATGCTTCCTAGCAATGAAGTCTCTCTTATCATAACATTGATTCTTTGATTGTGGGTTATCAAGATCAACAGCGGGTTCAATCTCTACATCATTGTAATTACTAGGTTGAGCATCGACATGAACATCTTTAGTAACATTATCACTAGGTTCATGTTCATTACCAGATTGTGTTTCAGCATCAAAAATAGAAATATCATTTGGATTCTCAGGTGTGTCAACAATAGGTTCACTAGAAGCATGCAAAGTCCTATCCTTATTCTTTTTTTCTTAGAAGGACTAGGTTCATCAATATTAATTTTCTGAGAATCTTTCTCAACTCTCTTAGGGTGGCCCTCAAGATACAAATGTTCCTATGTCATTTTACCACCTCTAGTCACCACTCTAACAACATTACCATTGTTTATTTAATTCATTGAGCAAATCATCTTGTGCCTTAAGTACTTGTTCTACTTGAGTGGTAACCATGGATGCATGTTTACTAATAAGCTTCAGGTCACCCTTAGCTCTAGACATATAATCACTAAAGTGTTTAACCATATAAGCATTACGTTTTAATTGTCTGTCAACATAAGCATTGAAATTCTCTTGTTTAACAATAAAATTATCAAACTCATCGAAGCATTGACTAGCAGACTTATTACGAGGAATATCACCTTCATCAAATCTGTAGAGAGAATTTACCTTTACTACATGTGTAGGGTTATCAAGACCATGTATCTCTTCAATAGGTGGTAGATTCTTAACATCTTCAGCTTTAATACCTTTTTCTTTCATAGATTTCTTTGCCTCTTGCATATCTTCAGGACTAAGAAATAGAATACCCCTTTCCTTCGGAGTTGGCTTAGGAGTTGGTTCAAGAAGTGTCCAATCATTATCATTACTCAATATATTATTCAATAGCAATTCAGCTTGCTCAACAGTTCTTTCCCTGAAAACACAACCAACACAACTATCCAGGTGGTCTTTGGAAGCATCGGTTAGTCCATTATAAAAGATATCAAGTATTTCATTTTTCTTGAGAGGATTATCAGGCAAAGCATTAAGTAATCGGAGAAGCCTCCCCCAAGCTTGTGGGAGACTCTCTTCTTTAATTTGCACAAAATTAAATATTTCCCTTAAGGTAACTTGTTTCTTATGAGTGGGGAAATATTTTGCAGAGAAGTAATAAATCATATCATAGGGACTAACCACACAACCAGGAGCAAGAGAATTAAACCATATCTTAGCACCACCCTTTAATGAGAAAGGAAACAATTTAAGAATATAGTAATAGCGATTTTTTTCCTCATGAGTGAATAGGGTGGCTATATCAATCAATATAGTAAGATGTGCCACAACAGTTTTAGATTCATAACCATAGAAAGGATCAGATTCAACCAAAGTAATTAACTCAGGATCGACAGAGAATTCATAATCCTTATCAGTAACATAGATAGGTAAAGTAGCAAAAGTAGGGTCATATTGCATTCTAGCATTCAAAGACTTTTCTTTCAGCTTAGCTAACAGTTTCTTAAGATCATATCTATCATTGCAAGGAAGAAAGTCTCTAGTTGTTTCTTCATCCATAACATAACCCTTAGGTACAACAGGCAATTCATATCTAGGGGGAGAATCTTCATCATCACTTTCATTAATATCATCAGTTTCAGTAATTTCATTCTCTCTAACCCTAGCAAGTTGTTCATCAAGAAATTCACCTAATGGCACATTATTATCAAGAAGAGAAGTAGTATCATCATAAGCATCATGCATAGCAGAAGTGCCATCATCAATAACAATGCGACATAGCAGGTGCAGGTGTAGGTGTCGCAAGTTTACTCAAAACAAAAGGTGAATCAAGTGCAGAGCTACTTCTAGTTTTATTCTTGTTCTAGGTAGAGCGAACGTTAAGTGTGCGTAGAGTTGTATTGCTGGTCGATTGAACTTGAAGGAAATATAAATCCTACCTTTAGCTTCTCGTTGGGTTTGACACTCTTATTTATCGAAAAATCTACAATTGATCCCCTATACTTGTGTGTTATCATTCTTCGATGTTAGGGGAATATTTTAGTATTTATAGAGGTGGAATTAGGTCAAGAGGTGCCACGAGGGGCCCGTAAGCCTGGGGGCACGCCTCCCGAGCTTGCCGCTCCCTCGTGGCTCGTCTGGTCTTCTCCCGAACCTTTTAGGGTCTCTCCTGGTCCAGAAAAAAATACAAATTTTTTTCTCCGTTTGGACTCTCTTTGATATTGATTTCCTGAAAAGCCAAAAAAGCACAAAACAACAACTATCACTGGGCACTAAGTTAATAGGCTAGTCCCAAAAAGTGATATATAATTGCATAGAGTTGCATAAAATACGTCCAAGATTGATACTATAATAACATGGAACAATAAAAAATTATAGATATGTTGGAGACGTATCACTTACGCTCATGTATTGCGTGGGGTTGAAAATCCTGAAACGCGTTATAAGTATGATCCAATTGCCTGGTTTGACATCAGGGTGCTCATGATTTATGTTTATGCTGTTAAGGTGAAGTCATGCCATGCTAACATGATAAAATGAGTGGGGATAACATTCATTATGGATCGTATATTTTTAAAAAGTAATGATTATGTTTCTTATATTCATGGATATTATTATGTTGGTATTGTTACTTCATCGTTTCTCAATGATTATACCGTAAAGAGATTACATGATACACATGTTAGGTAGCATTTCACATCAAAATTTCCGTTTTTATCATTTAGCTAATCGATGACGAGCAAGAATTAAGCTTGGGGAAGTTGATACGTCTCCAACATATCTATAATTTTTGTTTTTTCATGTTATTATATATCGATCTTGGATACTTTATATGAATTTTCACGCTATTTTATATCATTTTTGGGAACTATCCTATTAACCTAGTGCATAGTGGGAGTTGCTGTTTTTTGCTTGTTTTTGGTTTTCCAGAAAATCAGTACAAATGGAGTCCAAACGCTACGAAACTTTTTGACGGTTTTTTCTGGATATAAGAGACCCTAGAAGTTTCGGGAGGAGACTAGACACGAAGCGAGGAGACGGCAAGATAACAGGGCGTTCCCTGGGGGGTAGGGCGCGCCCTGTTACCTTGTGGGCCCCACGTGACTCCTTCTGACCTAATTCCACTTCTATAAATTCTCAAATATCGTGAAACCCCCATAGAGCCACTGAAACACTTTTTCCACTGCCGCAAGCTTCGGTTCTTCTGTGATCCCATCTGGAGGCCTTTTCCGGTACTCTGGCGGAGGGGGAACCGATCACGGAGGGCTTCTACATCATCCTTGTTGCCTTCCGATAACACGTGACTAGTTCACCACAGACCTACGGGTCCATAGCTAGTATCTAGATAGCATCTTTTCTCTCTTTGATCTTCAATATAATGTTCTCCTCGATCTTCTTGGAGTTCTATCTGATGTAATCTTCCTTTGTTGTATGTTTGTTGGGATCCGATGAATTATGGGTTTATGATCAGATTAATCACTGAAAGTAACTGTGTCTTTTCTGAACTTTATTATGCATGATTATGATAGCTTTGTATTTCTCTCCGATCTGTCCGTTTGGTTGGCCAACTAGATTGATTTATCTTCAATGGGAGAGGTGCTTTGTAATGGTTTCAATCTTTGTGGTGTTCTCACCTAGTGAAAGTAGGGGTAGTGAGGCACGCATTGTATTGTTTCCATTAAGGATAAAACGATGGGGTTTATTCATATTGCTTGAGTTACTTTGTCTACATCATGTCATCTTGCTTAAAGCGTTACTTTGTCTGTCATGAATTTAATACCATAGATGCATGCTGAATAGCAGTCGATTGGTGGAGTAATAGTAATAGATGCAAGCAGGAGCCGGTCTACTTGTCACGGATGTGATGCCTATATGTGTGATTATTGCCATGAATAACGTCATAACTATGCGCTTTTCTACCAATTGTCTAAAAGTAATTTGTTTACCCATGCTATGCTATGTGTCTGAGAGAGAAGTCTCTAGTGAAAACTATGGCCCATGGTCTACTTTTATCATATTACTAAAACCAACAATACTTTGCTGCAATTTATTTCTTGTTTTTATCTATCTATCATTATCAAAATTAATCCTTGCAAGTAACGAGTACAAGGGGATTGACAACCCTCTTACCCGCGTTGGGTGCAAGTATTTACTTTTGTGTGTGTAGGTGCTGAGGACGAGAGTTTGCGTGATTCTCCTATTGGTTCGATAACCTTGTTTCTCACTCAGGGAAATACTTATCTCTGTTGTACTGCTTCACACCTCCTCTTCGGGGGAAAACCCAATGTAGTTTACAAGTAGTAGCCGACTGTAGCGATCACGCACTCTCGGTCCACCCATCATGCACTCTGAAGTCGGGTCGCTCTGGTCCAAGCCATTCGGGTAGATCAGATAGCTCGAATAGACCCCGAGAGGCTCTCACCACAAGCCACTCGTCAATGGATGGCCAGGAGCCTCTTTTTTCACCCTCAAGCAGCGACGGTGGCCCACGGGTGACTGGGCGGTCCACCCGACATTGAAACGCGTCGACTGTAGCAATCACGCGCCCTCGATCCACCCGTCATGGACTCTCCAGTCGGGTTGCCCGGGTCCGAGCCGTCCGTGCGGATCGGATGCCTCGAAGATGCCTCGAGAGGTTCCCGCCGCAATTCACCCGACAACAGATGGACAAAAGCCTCTGTTCACCCTCGAGCAGTGACAGTGGCCTCGGGTGACTGGGCTGTCCACCTAAATCTAGCAATGGTTGGGAAACTCAACTATATCCGAACTGAACCCATGTGACAAATTTAGGAAAACCAAACCAAACTAACCCACTGAAAGGCGTATTGCGACCCAAACCAAACTAAACCAAAAGTTATCTCCACCTAAACCGAACTAAACTATTGATACAAACCATGGTTTTAGTTAATGGGTCGAGGTTGGTTACTTTCAGCTAGGAGCGGACCATAACTGGGTGGAGCATAGCTGAACTTAGTGCTAGGACTGGCACGTTGCGGAGTATGCCGGTGTTGACCTCCCAATTATGGTCTTCGTCGGGTGGCTCGACCACGCGGGCTAGAAGACATGTGTGACGTTGGCAAGCAACCCGAGCGCCCCAGCCACGCTCAGGCGAGGTCGAGCTGCAGGTGCATGACGGTGGGGGACGACGGTGTGTGGCGAACGCGAGCTCGTTCCTCATCCTCGCAACCACCGCGATGGTGTTGATGCGGGGCCATAGATGGATAAAGTCTCGGAGGTGGTCGAGCTTGAGCCTACCCTTTGGCAGCGGGAAGGCGGCTGGGTCGTCGACCTCACCGGCCTTGATGATGCCCTCGACGCTCAGCTTGATGCGCTCCTTGCTCTTCCAGGGCAGGACCCGGAGCACACCAAAGACAACCACAGAGGTCCCCATGGCCGCTAGGCGAGGCCGCTTCGACGACGAGCTGTAGGCTGGCTTGGCAGGAGCCGTCGCTGACGGCATGGAAGACCATGGTGCTGCTGCACTAGACACGACCGGCCCAGACCCAACCGCCCATGACCACGCGCTCGGCGGCGAGGGCGTCCGTGGCGGCCAGGATCACGCGGATGGGCGTGCGGGATGCGGTCATGAGAGTATCCAGGTGGTCGGCCGCCAGGAGCTCAGCCGTGGGTGCTGCCATCATGGAGGCCGCCACCGGGTGTTGCGGGGGCGAGGAACCAACCTAGAAACTGGGTTGAACCCATGGTTTGTAGCCCCTAATACCCAAACTGTTTAAGCCCATAACCTATTATACCCGAACTGGCTTTTCACATAACCAAACCAAGCCAAACTGAAAATGGTATCGACCAAATATAAACTGAACCGATTAAGCCCAGCATAAAAACCAAACCATCTCACCCAGTTTTCTAAAAACCATTCTCAGATTTATATCTACCCGTCATGGACACACGACAATTATAGCAATCGTGCGCCCTCAGTCCACCCGTCATGGACCTTCCAGCCGGGTCGCTCGGGTGCAAGCCTTCCGGGCAGATTGGACGGCTCGCGTCGCCCCCGAGTAGCCCCTGTAGCAAGCCACCGTGAGACGGATGGCCAGAAGGCTCTCTCCACCTGCGAGCAGCCCAGGGAGGCGGGTACGCCTCCATCCTTTATAGGAGTAATACCAAGGAGCAAATTCTGGCTCCAACACTCAGGAGGGGGCGGACGAGTGCAAGCAAATTACTAAGACAAAGGGGTGCACGACCTCCTAGTTTATTGCTCTTGCTTCTTGTCATGAGACGGCATGTAATATTTTCTCTTATGCACAGTTTGCTTGTAATGGTATTACCGTTTGTGTATGCTGGACTTTGTTGGCTTTATTAATTTAAATATGGGCGCTCCTTCACATTTTTATCTAAAAAGCAAAGGGATAAGAAGAAACCAGTTGAGGGGATGAACAAAACGGTGGAATGGGGGATGGACTGGAAAAATTGCTGGAGGAGGGAAACGGGGAGGACAGACAAGTGTGAGGGCGAACGAAGGGAGTTGGAAAGAAGAAAAAGGTAACCAACTGATTTCTGGCACGACACGACGCTAACCTCTCAGCATGACACCTTGCCCGAGTCTCCGTGCATTGCCAGCGTGGCACCACTCAGTGTTGTGCGGTGAGTCATCGTTTGCTCCAGCGTGTGCCCGTGCAACACAAGGATCGACGTCCATTCGGTAGCATGAATCACGAAGCTGGTCTCATGGGTTAGAGAGTTTACACCCTTGCATTTATTCCTCATACTCTGACTTCTTCTCTCTCACTCACCGCTATATCTCCGTCGCCGCATCCCACTACTATATCCCCACCATCGCATCCAACCACATTTGCTCACTCTGCCAACGCCCCTCTATGATCATCTAGAGGATACGCCAACGCCCCCCTGAAATCCGCCGATGCGCTCCTTTGGTCAAGGTATGGTCATCGTTCCTCCTCACCTATTCATGATGGATTTCTGGTTCGGAATTTTTTCAGGGGTTCGGCGATGCGAAGACAAGCACACATTTCGGTTCAAGCGGTGGGGGGGTTTGGGTTGCCTTACTGCTCCATGCGTTACATTCTAGCATAATCGACATGTTCTCTGGGCGTTTGTTCGATTTTCCACCAGAGAGCGTCCAGACGACGACCTGAATTTAGCAGCGGGGCAAGCCTTTTCTCTAGCCACCGCACAAATATTTTTTGCTTTGATGAAGGAAAAGAGGGGTTGATGGGTCATGGGGGCATGGTGCATATTGATTTCCAGTGCAAACGTGTGCAATTTTGCTTTTTCTTAATGGAACAGAAAGATCGGTTGGGCATGGACTTGGGAATTTGCCGGGAGTCGATCGATCTTGTTGTTGTGAACAAATTATATTACATGCTCTAGTGATGTTTACTCTTTTTTCGTGGCAATGCTTTGACCTTTCTCCTTCAATGGGGGCATCAATGTCATCTCCGACAGGGAATCAAGCTTGTGCGTCGGAGGACATGCGAAGCTGGGAGGAGGAGCAGGCAAGGATGCGGGAGATGGATACTTGGCAATTTCGCTCTTCGGTTAGTGTTTCCCCCTGCTATGATCCACATATTTGAATGGAATTTTTGTTGTTGCCGCATCCAAAAATTGCCATGGTTAGTTGTGTTTACAAGGATGGCAAGTTTATGTTTTCAGAGATTTTTCCTGTTTATCGGGATTATACTATAACTCCTAAGATTCGACGACTCTTATGTGATCACACATTGCAAGGCGCAACCCTCTTGGGGACCAGGCCCCAGAACCCCGGCCTTCCCATTTTTAGCCGTGGGCCCGATAATTAATCTCCCCATTCAACCGTGGGGTCCAGTTTCCCTCCCTCCTAATTAACTGTGGGGCCTAATAATTAATTCCTCTCCCCTCTGTTTTAATTGTGGCCATGTTGATTCCCACCGGGGGCAAGAAGCTGCATGCGTGGGGCTCACATTTTGCATGCATGGTAATTAGGACCATTTGGAAAAGGTAGAAAGACTGCTAATGCATTGCCTAAAAGCAAGTATAATAAGATGATGTAAGTGGGCTATAAGGATTTAAATATTATATTGTTGCCGAGTTAGAAGAGAGAGAAGTGGAGAGAGAAGAGAAGCATGCTCTAGATTTACAATCGGCTATAGCACGGCTCTAAGAAGCTTTGTGAGAGTGAAATGTGAGTCATATGTTAATAAAGTACTCCCTTCATCTCATGCTGTAAGTTCATTTTTTAAGCTAACGTAGCTTGAAAAACAATCTTATATTATGGGACAGAGGGAGTAGTATTTTCTTGTAGCTAACTATCATACGTGTTGGCTATTACATTGCCTATAGATGACAACATGTTATAGCTAGCAGCTGGTTATATTATTAACCATGCTCTAATCCGGCTAGGCAACTAGTTGAAACTGCACGCCCAGGCACGCATGTGAGTTACCAGCCCCATGACTTGTGTAAATAACATATGCAAGTATTTTTTGAATCATCACTGCGAGTGGTACAATAAAGGTGAAAATTACTTTTCTTTCTCCTGCTTTGCCACATGCCAAGTTTTTTGAATCATCATGATAATCTAGTAAAATTAAGAAATGACAACTAGTTAAGTATAGTAAGCAAAAGTAGCACAACAAATATTTCCCAAAAACCTTTTCTTATCACATGGCAATCCTTTTTTTGGAATATGACTTCTAGTTTCTTTATTTAATTTTATCACATGACAAACTTTTTCCTTAAACACGGTAACCTAGTATAATTTAAGCCGACATATTATAATAATAAAGCATCCTAAAAACATACCATGTCAACTTGTTTGCGTGCGAGCTTTTTATAATGTTTGGCCTTGTAGTGCTTTTTTCCTATATCATGACAACTTTGTTTTTGTGACAATTTTATACATATGCAATCTTTGTTATGGTTGCTATCTGTACAGCTTAGCGAAATAGCAGATTATGTGGCAAACAGAACGGTTATTTTGCCATGCACAAACGTTGATTGCCACACACAACGTTGATTTGGTGTTTGATATTGTTTTCCTTGGATGCGTTTTGTCGCTAGTAGCCATGCACGCCCCTGATTTTGTTTCGTGATTGGCCTTTAGGAAGCCGTTGTGCGAATGCGCAAGGAAGAGTAGATCAATGGGGGACGCACCCTTGTTGAAGTTGGCAAGTGAACGTTGGTTGGGCCCCGACCATGCGCTCATGTCCGCGACCATCGAGGGGAATGTCCAGTTTATAGGTAGTAGAGAAGAGATGAAGAAGTAGAGATAGAGACTTTACTGTTCTATCAACTAGACTATCATGCTATTAATTTCACGTATAACAAAGATTACATATTGACATTGTTTAAAAAAAAAGGATTACACATTGACACCACACATAAGTATACACAATGAATATAAAATCTAACATGATATACCCCTTTCGTAAAATTTTATAAGATGTTTTGGATATGATGTTTACTACACGATTATAATGGCACAATATAAAATCTAAACATGATATACTCCCTTCATAAACTTAAGATGTTTTAGATACGGTGTTTATTACACGATTATAACGGCCCAAGAATGAAAATCTGCCGCTGATTTTTGGCACAAACGGCATCACCATCACCATCACCGTCGGATAATCTCTGCTGAATCCCCCGGCTTCGACACGAAACGCAAAACATGTGAAAAAGACCATAAAACCGATGGAACTCGCGGAAAGGAAGCAGAGGCGGCCCCTGCGTGTGAAAAGGGGGCAAACATTAGGGGGAAAAAAAGCGACGACGCCACGCCCCCGTCCGCGGCCACCGCCACCGGCCTCCCCGCCCGCCCATGGCCATTTCCCCCCTCGTCCTCAGCGGGGCCGCCGTCGCCACGCTCGCCGTCCTCGGCCTCGCCGTCTACGCCTGCCGCCGCTGGCGCCGGGGCGCGCCCCCCGCCGCGCTCCCGCCCTCCGCCTCCTCCCAGGTCAGACCCCCACCACCCCTGGAAATCTCCCCTCCCCCCCGTTCCCCTCGATCACGGCGCGGATCTGTCGCGGGGGGCGGCCGGCTTCCCCCGTCGTTTCCGGGCGCGCGGGGAATCTCGATGGCGCGGTTAGTTCGAGGGGGGGCTCTGCTAGGTCGGCGATTTGCTTTTCGAGGGCTCCGGATAGCGGGGCGGTCGCGGCGTTCTTGGTGTCGCGTTGCGTCGAACATTTCGGAAAGATTGGTTGCAGAGGACGAGGGGCCGTGTTGATGCTGCAATAACCTGTTCCCCGCGCTAGACTAGCCCGTGGTGGCTCGGAGGGCATGGTATTTGAGCAACTTCGAGGTTTGATTGGATCATTAGCCTTTGCCATTGGGATTATCCAGCTAACGCGCTGATACATTTATCGGCTCAGCTGCCACAATTGGACGAACGATGATCATCTTGCATCTCTAAACCTACCAGCCGTTGCTCAATGCTTCTCAACGCAATGTATTATTATTGGCCTTTACTTGCCTCAGTAGACCTTTTTTGTTGTTATCATATTCTGTTTATTTCTGTAGACATTTTTGTCACCAGCCACTTCTACCTCAGCAAGCTAAATGCTTTATCGAATTATCTTCGTGTTGATTTGAATGATACATTGCATCTCATATGGTTGGGCATGAGTACAACTAGCTTCTGATCCACTCAAGCACCTTGTACTAGGGCTATGAACCCCCATTACCTTGTGAAGAGCGTAGAATATTATGTTTTTGTTCAATATTACATGCTGTTTATTTACTTGAAAAAAAACGTTGGCTCTTTCTTGTTGATTTGGATGGACACCAATATCAGGGCGAGCCAAAATTGGCGTATTTTGGAGGTTGTTTGGATCCACGTCAATTTTGGCTCAAACCAGGTTCGCCCCTCCTGACTTTCGCCAAACCATGGGCGAAGCGAGGGCGTGGAAATTGCCCGCCAAAGATTTGGCAGTCAAATCCTCAGCACTGTCTCCTCTCTTATCCTGTCTCTTTCCACTTCCTCTTCTCGCCCTCACACCACAAGCCCCAAGCAGAAAACCATCATCAGATCTGCAGGTCCCACCGGCCATAGTGGTCCGGCGTCGACCTGCGCTGCTCCGACGGCCTTCCTTCCCCCACCCTCAATCAAAGGAATCACATTGCATCCAAAGCCCAGCACCCGAATCCTCCCCAACCCTATACAGATTGCCTTTTCCAATGGTGTGATTTGCCTCACTCTTGTCCGTTTAGCTGCAGATGCACTTGTGCGTAACTAGTACTAGATGTGATGCGTGTTTAACAAATCAATGTCTTATGTGTTTGTAGTTCACACAGATCTGATTCCATGGAGTAGCTAATATGAACATGACTGGGCTATTTTATTTTATTTTTTGTAGTAAGCAACATTTTGTGGAATATCTTTTGTCTGGTGCAAACATGTATTCTGTTCTGTCGAGTAGCTGATAATTGATGCTAGCTATTGATATTCCACAACGTTTAGCATGATGTTCCTGAAGACCGAAGTAACTCCATGCAACTTATGGTGTCTTTATACTCTTTAAGATCATGCCTTTTTTGTTTAGTCTGAACTAGAAAATAATTAAGTTGTATCAGTGTTGGTTTACACCTATATGTTGTTTTATTGGCTGGCATGCAAATTCAGAATTATGGACAAACCAAACACAAGCCAATCAAATTTGCCATATATTTGGCAAGCCATTTGGCTTAAAACCAAATGAAAGCCAATGTTTTGCCAAAAAATTGGCAAGTACTATGGGCTGCAAACCAAACAGCCACAACTTATCAATATTTTGGTCATGCCTTTCATTTGTTCATGCCAATAATTTGGTACGGCTGGATGGGGCTGAATCCAAACAGGCCCTATATGCATATATTATCAGAGTGGGTGTAATGGATAGGAAAAAGCAAATATGTTTTTGTTTTCACAGATGGAAGGTGGAGGTTGTAAGTCTGATTGCTGTTTGCTTGTAGGGCGAAGATATCAACAGGCCTCTAATATCAGACAAGTTGGATGACTACTCGGGCCCAAGCAATAACCTTGGTAGCAATAATGCTGGTGAGTCTACAATGTGGACAAATAGGAGTACCACTTCACCAAGGACGCATACTCATCCCACTGAATCTCATCCTATTGAAGGTGCACATATTTACACTCGGGTCTTTCATCATTGTATTATACAGAAGCGGCACATTTGATTTTGTGTGGTGTTTTTTGGAGCACTCAGCTTCTCTACTAACCATCATCATAAATTTGTAAATATATATTTAAATTTGTAGGAGAAGTTCATGTGATTGATGTTACAAATGGTACACCGGAAGAGCTCCATCTGGGAAGTACGCTGAAGCGTACAGCAGAAGCAAGTGTGCGAGCATCTGAGGCAAAGCACACAAGAAGGGCCTCTGGAGAGAATAATAACGGCGGCATTCCTGTGAAGGATATCACAGTTGGTAAAACGTCCTTTCATTAGCTGGATGTCCTAGTGGTCCATATGTTGCAAATATTATACATGCATATGCTCATGATGTATAATCATTTGCTAGGAGTGCAGGAAGCCACCTAGCCTTGGAGGTCATAGCTGGCCCATCTCATGGAATAAACCGCTACCTGCAGTCAGGTAATATGTCCATGCTCCCAATGACTCTTGGAAGGATTCCTCAAAGCGATTTGGTGTTAAAGGATTCTGAGGTGTCAGGAAAGCATGCACGGATTGACTGGAACCCAAATGTAAGTTTCACATACTTTCCCATCTTTTTCACCTTCAGCATGCTACTGTATTCGAACCCTAGATTATTTCGAAAATTGGGATATCTGTGGATGTAATTGCCTGAGTGTTTGCTTCCTTCTGCTGGAACTCTTAGTGCTTCTAATTTTCATTTTGTACTACTTGTTTCTGGAGTTTGCAGCAGCCGTTTCTGTTGTCAGTTATGATGTTATTCTTCTTAGCTTGATGCTGCAGTACATATTTAGGGCATTTCTGTTGGCCGTAAATATGATTTCGTGGGGCATTTTCAGATTGACATTATACAAAGGAATATCATAGATTATAGTGGGTGCCCTTTGGTTCATAAATAACAATATATTCAATTCATATCATTACAATGTATATGTACATGTGAATATAGCTGGCCTTCTTCCATTCCCATTCAGTAAATCATTACTCTTATATTGCAGACACTCAGATGGGAACTTGTGGATATGGGCAGTTTGAATGGAACCTTCTTGAATTCCCGGGCAGTTACCCATCCTGATGTTGGTTCTAGGCGTTGGAGTGCGCCTGCCGAACTTGCTGATGGTGATATTATAACACTTGGGAGTTCATCAAAAGTGTCTGTAAGTCTTGGCTGCTTTTTTTGTTATCATTAGCATGAAAAATCGTTGACTGGCCAAGTGGCCATGGGCCCACAATTGTTAATCATATGGTGGTTCAGGCTTCCAATATTTTGATGTACAAAGAATTCAAACTGTATCCTTCTGCTCACTAGGAATCTCCTGTGCATTTGTGCACATATAAATCAAACTATATCCTGTTCGAAATGGCATGGTATACACATACTCAGATATGTCAGCATGCTCAGTTATATTTCTTGTTACCAATTCAGTTGAAAAAGCTTGCCTATAACATTGAAACCTACAGATGCAAAAAAATAAATAAATAAAAATCTTCATCATATTTGAACTCTATCATTTAAGCATATCATTCATTTATTTATCGGACTATTTAGCTGAATCCATGTTCGTACAGAAAATAATCTTCTAATAATGCTACCTCACTAGGTTCAAATTTCACTACAAAATCAACAAGTGCCAGTAGGAGTTGGTATGGTATCTGATGCAATGATAACCCGCCGAACTGGAAAGAAACTTCCCATGGAGGATGTCAGCTGCTACCAGTATCCTCTTGCTGGTGCTCAACAGGTATGGAAATAATGTCATAAATTTTTGAAAGAGTTGGATTCATTCTGATTCCAATATTTTTACAGTTTGGGCTGTTTGCCATTTTTGATGGCCATGGAGGGGATGGGGCTGCAAAAGCTGCCAGCAGGTAAATTATTTGTGCCTATCCGTTTGATGAAGTCCACATGATTTATTTTTTCCTGTACGAGTTACTTTAACATATGCTTGACTTGGGGTGATACGATGACCTATATGTTGAACTGATGACTGCCTTTGTTGTGTAGGATACTTCCAGAGAATGTTGCGAAAATTCTTTCTCAGAAGGGAACAATAGAAAGAGTTCTCACATGCGGCAATGCTTCTGATGTTCTTAAGTGTGCATTTGACTTGACGGAAGCTGCACTCAATCATCAGTATGAGGTTTTTCTCTTAATCTGGCTTTCTTGCCCGCATTTTAGTATTTTCAATGTTGCTATTAATCATATTGCTTGCTAGTCTATGAATGTGATGCAAAAAATGAAGTCAAGGTTTATCCACACATTTGTTTGGTGTAGTTGGTTGATGAAACTTTCAGGAATCCTAATTGTCTTGTGAGCCTATCTTGCCAATCTGATTATGCTATCTAGTTTTCCATCTTTTAACCTTCCTTTGATGTTCATATTGGTTCTCTATATCTACCAAAAAAGCAACTTTGGGTCCGGAAGTCCTTGGTGAGCCCCGTAAGTAGTAAAGCAGTAGCAGAAATACACTTTGGTTCAGAAAGTCTTGGACCCTGGGTAAAGATTTACCAATTTCATGAGTTTCAAATATCTGACTAAAACACTTTGGTTGGCAATGTCTAGGCTCTAAATGGGCTTTTTAATTAGTGGACATACATACAAGGCATAGAAATACGCTTTACGATTTCTTGAATTACCCCTTATTTAGGGAATCTGATGCAATGAACTTTCATGGCTCATGTCTGTCTATGTTTTACAGGGTTGTACAGCAACTGCCCTTCTTATTTGGTTTGATCAGAACAAAGATTGCTTTGCCCAGTGCGCTAATCTAGGTGACTCGGCATGTATTATGAAGTAATAACATCTATTCATCTCTAAAAAATATTTCAGCATTTTCCTTGAGTAGTAAATCAGTATTCGCGTGTTATGTGGGAAACTTGCATTTCCCTACCCTTTATAATTCAAAATCAACTAATGCCTCCATTCTATTTTAAGGAATTGATAGCATAAACATACATGGGCGGGCCATGCTTTTGTCTTTATTTCTCAAGCTCTGTATCACAATAATCATATGTATACCTCTCTGTCAGTGTCGACGGGAAACCAATTGCGATGACAGAGGATCATCGAGTAGTCAGTACAACAGAACGAGCGAGGATAGCGAAATTAGGGAATCCCCTGAAAGATGGCGAAAGCCGTATATGTGGTATGTTACCTTTACTTGTATTGTGATGCTGACTTGAGCGACAATGATCTCAAATTACCTATCTTTATTTCTGCAGGACTGAATCTTTGCAGGATGCTTGGAGACAAGTTTCTCAAAGAGCAAGATCCAAGGTTCAGTAAAGAACCATATGTGAGCCCAGTAGTTCAGATCTCGAAATCGTGCTCAGCTTTTGCGCTTATCGCTAGGTAACACAAATTCCCATATCTGCTAATGCTCATTATCACTGATGCGATGTGTCCATTGCCTCACATGCTTTGTGCCGCTGCAGCGATGGCCTATGGGATGTCATTACCGCGAAAAAGGCAGCACAGCTTGTCCTCGATGTAAGATATCAATCGGCATTTGTTCATTTTAGTCTCAATTTTTTTTTTTGTGTGTGTGGTCATGTGATGCTAGTTTTACTGTGCCCTGCGTTTGCAGTATAAGGAGAGGAACATGGGCCAAGAAATCTCAGCGGACGGAGTAGCAGACCATGTGCTTAGTGAAGCCAGGAATCTGCGGACGAAGGACAACACATCGGTGATATTCTTAGACTTCGACGCCATGAGGATGGGTCGCTGAACTGCCAATCGATTCATTCAGTCTAGAGAGAAACCGCCCCGCTCGGCTGCTTCAGCCCCATTGTTTTGTTCTTTTTCCCTTAGATTGTTTTTACTGGTGGTATGGCTCCTATCCAGCACTTGAGAGAGTCTGCGCCTTGCTCCAGAGGCCAACATACAACCAACCAACAGTTTTTCTTGTCTGCAACCAAATTACCCGGGGAGCTGTTTTGTGCGGCTGTGCCTGTAAAAAATTGTGAGGCGATGTGTTAGGGGAATGATGTTGAACTTTACATCCTGGGATCATATATACATATGCTTTGGACGAAGGCTCCCCTGATACTGATAATAGTCATATACAGTAGAATCTTTTGTGTTTGGCATGTAGAGATTGATGTGCGCACAAATCCATCATCTTGCTCAGCAACAGATTCCTCTGTTTCTGTGGAAGCGGCATTATTAAGTGTGATTTGGTGATGTTATCCTAGAATGCATTAAGGTGAAATAATAATTATTACTTCCTCCGTACCGGTGCATTGGACACATTATGAAAACCAAATCATCCCAAAATGCTTAGGTGTGTGGCACCTCGTTACTTATTTCTTGCCCACGAACAAAGAAATCGACCAATAAAAGATTTAGAACGTGTATGCTTTGATTCACAGCACGGCGATGCACAATCTAGGATGACCGATGCACTGGTACGGACGAAGTACTTATCACCACGGATACATATAGGGCGTGTTTGGTTGCCGTGTGCTAAAGTACTATGTTGCATACCCTACTTCACTCAGCCTGGCTCCGAAAAAACAGTCTTATGACATCTGTGAGTTGTTTGGTTGCCTGTATGGACTTCCTGCATTAGGGGATCAACTTTGGCATGTTGTTTGGTTACCTGCATTGTCTCGGCACATGCAACTACACGTTGTTTGGTTGCCCGCATGGGGTATGATTAAGAGCTAGCACTTGCACTTAGCACACAGGATTAAGAGCTAGTAGAGGAAGGGGGAGAAGAAATGCAGTGTGTGTCGGACCATGGCGACTGCGGTGGATAGTGGCTGTGGCGCCGTGTCCGACATGACGAACATGGAGTCGTGGACGAGCGACCCCGTCGGCGACACCGTCGGCAAACTAGTTGTAGTGCTCGCGCAAAGACAGTGGATAGAGGAGTAGAATGCAGTGCTCGCCCCATGGTACCGTCAGTGCAGTGGACGAGAGAGGAGGCCGAGATGATCGACGCCGGGAACGACTCCAGTGCAGTAGGGCGAGAGAGAGGAGGACAAGATGATCGACCCCGTCGGCAGCGCGGCGAACTGCAGTGTGCACGAAGGCAGAGGACACAAGAAAGCAGTGTGCGCGCCATTGCGGCGTCAGTGCAATAGGATGACGACAGAGAGTAGGCTGAGATGAGCGACGCCGGAAACGACTCTAGTGTAGTAGGACATGGGCAAGGAGATCAAGGGGAAGAGTTTCGGCGTCGAGAGGAACGAATAGGAGAGCTCTGAGTAAAGGACAGAGGAGCTCGACATGACGGCGTCAGTGAAGTAGACTGTTGTTCAAAGAGAGATGCAACTACGATTGTTGAAACCAAAAACATACAACACGAATGTTGTGAGGGACTGCGAGATTAGGCTGATGGTCAAAGAAAAATTCAAATGATCGATTGTGCGCGACGAATCTGACAAAATTCGTCCAAAATAGTTTCAAACGGGAACACAAGATTAAAAACTTACGGCCGACGAAACTACGAACCGATCGCCTGAATGGAAGCGTAGCATCGAAGTGCATCTTTTTCGTGTAGAGCTTACCTCGAATCGAAGAGATCAGAGAGAGGAGATTAAATAGAAGCTTAATGGAGGTTGAAAAAGACCTTGAGTAATCACCTAGCATCTCTCCCGTCTCCACTCGTGCAAGGGCCGCTCGCTAGCGCTTGCCTCAGCCTGGCTCGCGAGAAACTGTCGATTCGAGCTTTTCCAGCAAGCCACCCTCTGGACTGCTTTAACAAGCGTGCGATGCAGACCCAACAGTGAAAAGGGCAACCAAACATGCATCTTCCTTTTTGCGCGGGCTCCATGCGGGCAACCAAACCCGCCCATACGCAATGTTAAAATCGACGCTAGAATTTTCTTATCTTTTGATAAGATCAGGTTTCCAGCATGCTTTTTTTTCTTGTACGTCGTGAATGGTTTTGCATTTCTGTAAGAGCAAAGAATATGTATAAAGTAGAAGAGTCAGAGGCGGGGCCTGGTTGAAGTAGTAGGTGATGCGATGCGTGGAAACGAGGGGAGACCCCGAGGAATGCAATGCATGTGACCTTGAGCTGATGGGCTTAAAATACGGGAATAATGAGCGTGGAGTTGACCAAGTGTGGCAAGTCGACCACCGCAGCTGCCGATTCTCTTGCGCCTCTTCTTTGCATGTAGCACTAGCTGCCGCGGTTCACACTTGTTGATGGACATGGAAGAGTGAACTTGTACTCGTGTAGCCCAACTGCAGCTGCGGCAACCAGTGAGTGAACCACTCCGGTCAGTCATCCATGAACCCAGCTCAGCTTGACAAATGACAAGTGAAATGAAAGCAAATGCACGGCACCGGTACAAGCAGTGAGCTTGACCGGCCGGCGGCGGCATCCACATCGACCAGACGATCGCCGATGTATCGCGCAGAAAGCGAGGTCCCCTTGGTGCCTAGCGGGCCGGACGAGCCATCAAGCTGTTCAACCTTGGTAGGCCGACGAGCGCAGGCAGCGTCGCCGTCGACCCGTCTGGTCCATATGTGAAACCAAGAACTGGAGAAGAAGAAGGTGACGGATCAGCTGGAAGCTAGCACATGCACGTCTGCTCTCGGCTCTCCTCTCACGGTCTCATGGTGGTACTACGTACGACTCCTAACAAGTCTCCGCATGGCCAACCGGTACTTGTCATCAACAGCCTAACATCGCCGTCACGAGTCGACCAAGTGTGGAAACGAAGCAAGGAAGCAGGGAAGGAAGCTGCTCCGATCCATCCAGATCCTCGTTTGCACCTCTCGGGCGCGCCATGCATCCCGTTCCTTCGTCATCGATCGACCGACCGACCGTCACCAAGTGAAACCCGTGATCCGTTAACATGTGCCGCTACCTTTTTTTTAACAACCAAAGAGGTGCAAAGTCTTTTCATACCGCCACACATGAAAGTAAATGCTATTAGAACTGTTCACTGTTATAAGTTGTTCTTTTTTCCCGAATTGAACATTTTTCAGCGTGTTTGTTCAGTCATTTCAGTCCATATGTAGGTTATGCATATGCAGTATTAAAATATGCAAAACCCCTTATAATGCATGAAAATTTTCAATCACACGTCACGTACATATAAGCTTTGCCTCTTCGATGCACTTCTCTAACTTGGTATTACACCGTACCTATATTACTGCTAATAACTCGAGCAGCAGCCCTAATTAACCTGGACAACTCGACCCATCACAAGATTAGATAAATTATTGTTGTACTCGACTCGACTCGACTCCTGAGTTGAACGCTCTCCGACCATAAAAAACATCCATACATCCATCCAAACCTGCTCGCAGAATATACTACTATCTGACGACGTGTTTCTCACACGGGCACCGTCCTGGCGTCCGGCGCCTCCTCCTCGTTCTCGCGGGAGAGCTCCTCGAGCGAGAGGCCGTTGGACTCGGGCGCGCAGAAGGTGAAGCCCATGCCGAGGAAGTTGCAGGCGGCGAGGATGAAGAGCGAGTTCCTCACCCCGATGCCGGCCTTGTACCCGTGGTCCACCTTGGCCGGGTCCTGGTTCTGCGCCAGGTACAGGAACCCGAACGACCCCACGATGGCGCCCAGCTTCCCGGCCGCCGCCGAGATGCCGTGGCACGTCGACCGGAGCCTCGCCGGGAAGATCTCGGCAGGAACGATGAAGGTGGTGGAGTTGGGCCCGAAGTTGGCGAAGAAGAAGGTGAGCCCGTACAGCACCACGAACCCGATGTGGTTCCCCGGCGTCGTCCAGTGGTGGTACGGGAAGGCGAGCCCCAGCATGAACACCGCCATGAAGAAGAAGCCGCCCAGCTGGATCCAGAACCGCCCGATCCGGTCGATCAGCGCCACCGTGAACCAGTAGCCCGGCACCGTGCCGCAGAGCGCGATGAGCGTCTGCGCGCGCGCGATGCGATGCACCTCCTCGAGGGCGCTCATCGTCTTGGCCTTGGGGATCCAGTTGATCGCCGTGAAAATGTCCTTCTGGAACAGGTTCTGCGAGTAGAAGGCGATGTCCAGCAGGAACCAGCAGGTGGCCGTGCCGAGGAGGTGGAGCCCGTGCCGGCGCAGGAACTCGCCCGAGAAGAGCCCGAACGAGTTGCGGTCGTCGGCGGCTCCGGCGCCGCCGTCGTTGGCCTTGGGGTCCTCTTCCTCGGCGCCGATGTCCACCTGGAGCACCTTGGACATGTCGGCCGCGGCCTGCTTGGCGTTCTTGGCGACGAGCGCCGTGTAGCGCGCCGTCTCGGGCATCTTCATCCGCCAGTAGTAGGTCATGAGGGCCGGGACGGCGCCGAACATGAGGATGAAGCGCCACACGAAGTCGGCCTGCGGCGGCGTGGAGGCGAGGGGGGCGTCCTGGTAGGCGGGCGTGTGGAAGGCGGCGCGGAACGCGGCGGAGACGATGAGCGTGACGACGCCGCCGGTGAGGATGCCGAAGCCCTGCATGGCGAAGACGGCGGCGATGAACGCGCCCCTCGTCTTCTTGTTGGCGTACTCGGACATGATGGTGGCGGAGAGCGGGTAGTCGCCGCCGATGCCGAAGCCGAGCCAGAAGCGGAAGAAGCAGAGCGTGGCCATGACGGAACCGGGGGTGGAGCCGAAGGAGAGGCCGGAGGCGATGGAGCAGAGCACCATGCACATGAGCGTCATGCCGTAGACGCGCTTGCGGCCCATGCGGTCGCCGAGCCAGCCGAAGAAGAGCTGGCCGGAGAGCGTGCCGCAGAAGGCGACGCCGTTGACGGCGGCGGCGACGTTGGGCGGGAGCGAGCCGGGCGCGTCGGCGCCCTCGCGGTAGTAGTAGATGCGGCCGAGCAGCTTGGTGACGAGGGAGATGCAGAAGAGGTCGTAGGCGTCGGTGAAGAAGCCCATGCCGGCGATGACGATGGCCGTGAAGTGGTACCACTGCGTCTTGGCCGCGTCCAGCGCCGTCAGCACCTCCAGCTGCTCGCGCGCCATCGCCGCGAGGCCTCCTTGACTGATCTCTCGCCGGGGATCGCCGCCGGGGATCTCTTGTTCCTGTCAAGAGAAGATTGGAGATTTTAGGGTGGGGTGGGAGGAGGATGGAGGGCGTCGGGTGGGATGAGAGATGAGATAAATACTGCGGCTCCTGCTGCTTCCCCGGGACTCTTGGGCTTGGTTGTTGACTGCTGTGAACGCTGGGATCAAAAGGTATTTTGGTGGGATCGTTGGGAATAAACCTTGGCTGTTACGATTTTACTGGCGAGTCGAAGCGGCTGACAGTTGTTTTTGTTCTACGCTCCGGGGGAATATTCGCCCGGCATGTTATCTTATTCCAATTTTGTTGGCGAGAAAATCATATCTGCAATTTTTGCTTTTCTAATAATAATAAAAAGAAAAGAGAAATCCGTTATTTTTCAGGCGAGATGAGATATTCGTGCGTACGGTTGTGATTGTTGAGGTAGGGTTGGAAAAGAGGAAACCAATGAAGGCTCTTGTCACGATCAAGGAGTCAGGCAGGCGTGAAGAAATTTGGGGCAAGTTATAAGGTGACGTGACGGGGCACTGTTCGACACTCGCATCGCATGCATGGGGGAGTGTGGACTTTTCAAAGGAAAAAAAATATATAGAACTAGTTGCGCACACACAAGTGTAAATATATTGCCTTGCCTGGGCTACTTTTGAAAAGAAAAGAAAAGAAAAGAAAAGAGAATGGAGTGCGACGTGGCTACGGAGCGATCGAGCTCCGTGATGGATCGATGGCTCATCTGATCTGAAGAAGACAAGAAAACAGAGCCAGTCAGTGAGTCAGTTCGCTGCAGGTGCAGGTGGGGTTGGGTTGATTTGATCCGCCTGCCTTTTGAGTTGAGTTTCAGTTCCGGAGGAAAGGATACTGCCTCCACTCACCACAACTTGCTAGTCAGAAAGAAAGACGAAATTTGGAAGATTCTCTTGGCTTTTCTCGACTTCGGGGCACCACCGGAGCTACTCCTAGCTACCAACAACTGATGATGTGCTGCAGCAGTTTAAGAGCCGGAGCCGGAATCATGCATGTGCAAGTCCAGTGATCACAAAAGAATCTGCTGCTACTACTACTACCAAACTGAAAACCGATCACCAATTGAGAAGGGAAATAAATAGTATTGTTAATACAAGTCCGGCCAGCGAGCGAGCGGGCGAGGAAGCAGGACTCACCGACGAAGCAGCTAGGCAGACAGATAGCTAGCTAGGGGGCTGGCTCCTGCAGCTTCATCAACGGCCAGTCAAGCCAGGGAGAAATGCATGGGCAAGAAAAGCTAGAGTGTAGAGGAAGGAGATTGTTGGAGGAGGCCGCCGGCGGGGAGGCCCTATTTATGGAGGCCGCGCACAGTGTGGATTGCACACGGCAGGGATCGGCGGGGGGAATATCCGCTCCACCTCACTCCCAGCCAGCCTCGCCCGTCAACCACGACGACGACGACGGCTCCACGAATTTTCCGGCCCGGACAGGCAATTAACTCGGTCGATTGAGTCAACTCCTGCGGTCGGTCGACGCACACCGTGTGCCCCTCTTGTACTGGTGCCCGATCTGTCTCTCTCTCTGCAGCCTCCAACGGCTTGGCCAAATGTTTAAAACTGTGTCACGTTCAGTGCATGACCACCGTCCGTCCGCCCTTCACACCTTCTGGACTTGCTACAACTAATTTTTAGACAATATATATAGGGAAAAAAACAAGGCCAATTCCAACGCTAGACAACATTTTTCTTTTTTTTTTAGAACTCGGTAGATGACAAATCGTCCGATCGTGTCCGTTTAGAGCAAAACTTGGCCCAATGGGGGTGTATCCAAACAAAAAAATTGTCTGCAGGTGTCCCTTTTTTGTCTGGCACGACTTCAAATCTGGAACAAATTTAAACCACAGATGGATTTGTGAGGACATAAACGGATACTCTCGCTGGTTGCTTTTGTCCGCTGCGTCAGCTGGCCGGACCAGAAATCTGTGACCCCCTCTGCCTCCCCGCTGCTGGGGAGCTCCGGCTGCTGCTGCTCCCGTGTGCGAGCCCGGTAGCTTCTTTCTTTTTTTCGTCCATTTGGTCCTGCACGTTGAGTGCAGATGCGCCGCCCGACCATCCGCACCCCGGAAGCTGTCCATTTCGTGACCCGTTTGGGGTCTAGCGTTGAAGTTGGCCTAATGTTTTGGAGTATCTTGTGATACGGGAGCATAGGAGCTCCCATGAAACGGACTTTTGGGCCCTTGGATATCAGATCCAACGACATATGAGGAGCTGATGTAGCTGTTGTACTTGTGCGTATTTTTCAGATTCTACAAGGGCTTCTTTTCAAAAGAAAATGCATCATTTCACAGTAGCTCTTGGATCTGAGATCCAACAGCTGAGCTCGCACGGGAGCACCAGATATTTTCTTAATGTCTTGTCCTTCATATGTTGCCGTTCTATGAATTTTCTGATTGAACCGATCGAAGCCGCCTTGTGAGTTGTGACCAATGATCAACACAAACAACACGTACGCAATCCAGTTCCAGTCAGTCAAGGAGACCCGTCCTTATCTACACTTGGCTCTCAAGTTGACCACTACAAATTAACTAGCTATCTAAACACGGCAAATCCTTGTATTTACCGTGTTTTATTATTCAGTAATGTTAAAAATTTAAAGTTAGATTTTTAATCATGGCAAATCGAGCGTTTTTATGATAATTATTGTTATTGTGGTGACGACAAATACGTTTAGCAAGCATGACAAAAAACTGAACACGGCGAGGATTTGTCATGCTTGCTAAACACATTCAACGAACGTCTGATTTTTAGGCATGGCAAACTGAATGTTTTTCATGCCAAATTGTGTTTGCGTAGGATGTCAGGTTTGGTTGCTAAGCTTGACAAATCCGCCTCGGTTAATTTTTCCCTCAGAAATTGTTGTATTTGTCAACTAAATTTGTCATCCCCGAACCAGCATAAATTGCCATTAAAAATGTTCAATTTGCTATCCTTAAAAACCGGACATTAGATTCTTAGCATTTCATTTGCGCGTGAGTCAGTCAAGCACACGCCGTGTCCATGTCTTTCCCGCGACCTATTAGGCTCTATCCGAAATTCCCTGGCAGTTCACTCTCGTTGAATTTTCTTTTCCTGCAACTGCAATAACTATGCCATATCATACCGAATGGCTATATGTGGATTACAGGTTTTCCATACCTTTAGTTTATGTAGGAATATTTTTTCCGCAAAAAGCACTTGGACATATTTACTGAAAAATATAGAGATTATGTTGAATTTTATGGGGAACGAAATGACCGTCTTCTTCCTCTCGAACGCGCTAATAGGGATATCAACATCAACGCGGCGTGCCGACATCTTCCCACGACAAATGAGGCGGAATTTTTGGGAGTTTGTGAGCTTCCTTTGAGTCCCACTCTTGTGTTTTGTAGGAGTACTGTATTACTATAGTTTTAGTTTCTGTAAGAATATTAACATCAACGTCAAACACTGTCTTGTGCTCATTCGCTGGGAATTGATGGGGGAGATATTTATGATATTGTGGAGCAAAGGAAGCAATAAGAAGCGGCTCGGATCACACGTCAATGTGGTCTCGATGGATACCCCGATGATTAACATAGTATTATTAACATAAAGTAGCGTTGGAGTAGGGGTGTCAGTGTACTCAACACATGCTGAGTATGGACATCTGTCTGTGGTATGTATATTCAATCAGCCAAGTTAGTCGACCGTTTCACTTTAAAATACTCGTATGTTACGTCATTAGGTGTACCAAACACATACAAAGTAAGGTTAAAATTATGTCATCTGATACCAATCACGTCATTGGTTTCTGATACCTAGTTTGTATTCTTGCATTATCAAATTAACCGGTACGCCCCTCTAGGAAAAGATAGGTGGCAGGTGGAGAAGAAAGCCCTTGGTAGTAATATCAAATGTAGCCATCGTTCTGCAATTTTATTAGGCTGGTTGTAATGGGGAGTATCATATACTAGTATCATGCATATGATACTAGTGTATGATACTACCTTCCCAATGCATAGTATCATATATTAGTATGATGTAGTACCCTATTTATTGTCATGCATGACACAAAGTAGCATAGCATTTAATATGATACGGTATCATGATATGATACTACACTCTTTCTTTCTTCATTTAATGCTACGACACCTCATCAAAATTCTCTAGTTGGCATGCATGATACTAGCTATGATACTACCATTACGACCAACCTCGTACATGTTGTCCGTAGAACTGGCAATAATTTGTGGGCCTGAATTATTGGCCTGTCATAGCTCTGAAAATACTAGCATCTCGATGTGTAAAACATGAAGATAACAAGTCTTCCGTTCACCTAAGACTGGTCATAGTGGGAGTAACTTAGCTAGTAACATAGCGCTATTCGAGAAAATTCTGCTTATGTGGCAAGTAATTAATGAGAGGTGGTAACATAATATGTTACTGTAACATAGCACTTTCCAAGACAAGATGAGTCTATGAGCTAGTAAATGAAGCCATCTGTGATACTACTATTATGTTACTTTGCATTATGAAGGTAATTACTTAGACTAGTGCATATGCATGACACTAGTCTAAGTTACTCCTCACTATGACCAGCCTCACGACGTACTCCCTCCTTCTCGGTTTACAGAGCATGCACATAGTTCTAGGTCATTCATTTGACTAACTAAATATAAGTTATATGTCACAAAAATATATTATTGGATTCTTAAGTGGATGTAGTTCCTAAATTTATATTTTTCATCACATATAATACATATATATAGCTAATTAAATTCTTAACCTAGAACGACTTACATGCCCTGTAAATCGAGACGGAGGAAGTACTACATGTAAGAAAACAGTCGACATGGATGGATGTGGCGTGTTGACCATTGAAGGAGGAACTTTCTTGGTACTACAAGAATAACACGTCGACGTCGAAGAAAATTAGATGATTGATTAGCCAGGAGATGTGCCAAGACCTTGCTCGCCGGTCCTGCCTTGCGGCTCAGAAGGTCATCACGAACGCGCGTCATTTATTTCCGGCGGTCCAAGGAGACTCTCCGGTCTGACGTTCCTCTCGTTGGCCCCCCTCTAGCTGCATCTAGCGACATGCGTGCAGTTGCTGGGAGACTCAAGCTTCAAAGTCAGCCGCCGCCGTGCGCAGGGGCAAGCGACGAAAGGAAATCGACGAGTTCTCAAGCTGTCGATCGGACGAAAAAGTCCGGGACGTGATGGTGCCAAGCGGATGGTGCTTTTCTATTTTTTTGACAGTGCTTGGCATTTTCTCTTCCTTTCAGCTGTTGAGGTTTGGTTGGGCTTAGGAGTTTGCGTAAAGAAAAGGAGACGTTGACAATGCGTCTGCCGTAGTTTTACGAAATCCTAGATCCCCGGGAGCTCCTATAGGGCGCCTTCAGCGCCGCTGAACACAATTGGCGCCCACTGCAGCGCCCTCGTGGGCCGGCCCAGTATCACGAAAAGCCAACGTAAAAAACACTAAAAATGTTGGTACGGCCAGCAGCGAGGATTCGAACTCGCGCCGACGGCGTGACGCACGCGCAGAATAACCAGTCGAACTACTACCTTCGGCATGTAAACTTTACCGTGACTTTACCCTGAAAGTATTAATACATAACAGAAGCCGCGTTGTTCCAAAAAAAAAGCTGACATACAAAAAAAAGAAGTTTCACCAATTTGTTTTAAAAAAAGATTCATGTATTTAAAAATGTTCACTTATTTCAGGAAAAGGTTCACGGATTTGAAAGCTCATGAAATTTTAAAAAGGTCAGTAAGGAAAGTTCAGTGTACATCAAAAAATGTTCAATGGGTATTTAAATAGTTTTTCAGCGCATATCACAAAATTGTTCAACATGTAATTAAAAATTGTTCAGATTATATTACAAAAATTTTCAATGTATAAAATTTGTTCATCTTATATAAAAAAAGTATAATATGTTTTAAATTATTTCAATGTATATCACAAAAATGTTCACTGTGTAGTTAAAAATTGTTCATCGTACACCGAAATAAAATGTTTAGTGTATATTTGAAAATCGATCGTCGTATATAAATTTTTGTTCATCTTCTCAAAAATTGTTCACGTTTTAAAAAGTTCATGGAATTTTAATTTTTTCATTGAATTTTAAAAATAGTTCATCGATTTGATAAAAGTTCATTCAATTTTAGATATTTCACGACTTTTTAAAAATTCGCATTTTAAAGAAAATATAAAAAGGAAAGTGAGAAAAGAAAAAGAAAAAAACGCCCAGAAATCAGCGAGCAGTGAAATCTGGTTTGGTGGGCTCTCGCGGCCTACCTAAATAAAAGAATGAAAATAAGTACATGGAAACAAACGGTACAGTGGTCTGTTGGTTTGTTTGCTGGTGTTTCGACCGAGAGGTCGTGAGTTCGAGCCTTCACGTTCGGAATATTATTTTTGCTGCAGTTTTTTAACAGAAAGAAAAAGAATGAAATGGGCCGGCCCAGCGCGGCGCGGGGTATGCGCCCGTTTGCGGCAACAGAAGAAACGGGCGCTTAAGGCGCCCATTAGGAAATGCCCCCCCCCCTCCTCCCTGATTTTCAGCGGGCCCATGCTCCCTCTTCTGCAATCCGGATCGCCCACGTCTGCTATTCCGTAAATCCCGTAATAGGCCCATCCGTGCGTCTAGCATTATTGACTATATTTTTCTGTACGACTTTAGGTATTACTCCGTCCTAAAATAAGTGTCTTAAATTTAGTATAACTTTATCGTCAAGGTGACACACATGGTTGTCACTAGTTATGCTGCCGTAGACGCCCACTGCTAAGAGCATCACCAACAGTTCCCTAGAAAATTCTAACTAAATACTTTTTACGAGGTGTCCATATAATTTCGGGGAGGGTGACAGGTAAGCTGTTTTTGCAGTTTTCGTAAAAATCTTGCCTGAAAATGTTATTCAGGGGCTATAGCCACATGTCTTCTGAAAACTCATGAGTGTTTCAGTTTTTTTAACATTTAAGTTTAAATTTTATAAATAGAAAACATGGGATCATGTGAGGGCTGGTATCAATAGATACCCCCTCCCCCTCGAACTCTCACTCCAAAAGAAGACACAATTTGACGGGAAATTGCCGAAATTCATGTTTCGATCATATTTTTTTTTCTTTTGTGTACAATATATACTTGCAATAGTTATAATATCATAGAAATCCAATTGAGACAGTCAAACCTCGCCTCCTTTGTGAGTCCGAGCGAGTATGATCGATGAGTGCCCTTCTTGATCAATAATTAGTGGAAAAAAATACGCACGCAGTCAATTCAAGGACATCAGTGGTGTCCTTATCTCCCCTTTGGCTTTCAAGTTGAACGCTATTTATTTTTTGCGGGTGAACACTTGTATTACTCAATCACAACATCCTTACAATCATCAAAAGCTAAACACAAAGCAACTTCACGGCTAGATCCTAACCAAGTCATAGTTCTGCCCTTATCTATAGCAAACTTAGCTAAACTATCACTAACATTATTCTGAGTATGATTAACATGAGTAATACAAGAATCACGAAGAGACAAGAGATGCCTAATTTTCTTAATGAGAGAAGCGTAGATTGATCTATCCTCTTCCCGGCCTTGGATCAACTTGACAGCAACTATAGAATCCATCTCAATTATGATAGGTAAGTCACTTCTTTGTAGGGCGAAAGAGATACCTTCCATGCACGCACATAATTCAGCTTCGAGAGACTCACAACATGAAAATAGCACCCTACATGATGAGAATATGATTTTGCCCTTGACATCTCTTAGAACCATACCCGCACCAGCAGTACCATCCACAACAAATGAACCATCAGTATTTAATTTAACCCAACCACTAACAGGGGGACACCACTTAGGTTGTACCCCTACTATAGGCCAAACTACCTGAGCACTGGGTCCAATGTGAGTAGGATCACTTAGCCATGCTTCATAATTGAAAAAACGGGCGCCATCCAATCCTCAATCCCCCTTTCGAGATTCGGGGATAATGAATCAATTGAACATGCTTCAAAGATTTGTTCCACTTTTGGAAGACCTTGCGTTATGTCACTATATCTCGATTTTTCATATATAAACGCAACTAACCTATCTCCCTTGTAGAGGATTTCTCCATAATGACCATTAACATTTGCTCCTGTAGTGGCCAGATAAGGTTTAACTGCTCTTATAACAAAGGAATTCATATTTACAATGAAACTTTGACCGGTTTTTTTATGTGCGATTTAACTAGCTAGCTACTAGCACGGTAGCATGGTCCTTGTATTTACCGTGTTTAATTGATTATATGCCCGTCGGTCAAGCACGCATCGTGTCGACGTCTTCCTGCGACAAATGAGTCTCTATCTGAATTTTGGAATTCCCTCAAATCCCTTAGTAGTTCACTCTTGTAGAACTTTTCTAATCCTGCAATAACTACGCCATATCATATCGAATGTCTATGTATGGATTATTGGCTTTCCATAGCTTTAGTTTTTGTAGGGTTTACTTTGTACCAAAACCACATTCGAATCTGTTCTCTACAAAATAGAGAAATTACATTGAAGTCTCTAGAGATTGACCATCTCCTTCCTCTCAGACGGGCCAACAAGGATATCGACATCAACGCGGCATGTCGACGTCTTCCCGCGACAAATGAGCCCGGATTTTGGGAATTTCTAAACTTCCTTAGAATTTTGCTCTTGTTCAATTTTTTTCATGCAATAATTGTGACACGTCTAATGGAATGTCTACATACGGATTACTGTTTCTGTATAGCTTAGTATCTGTAGGAATATTAACTTCAACGTCACATGACACACACTCTGTACTCATTCGCTGCAACTAACGGGAGATCTTTTTGATATCGCGGAGCAGAGGAAGCAAGATGAAGCGGCTCGAAGCAGTCACGACGGAGACCCGCACGAGGCCACAGTAAGTTTTACGTTCTATAAGTTTTTGGATGCTTAATTCGTACTAGTAGTCTTACGGTCTTACCACAGATTAAGATAAAGCAACGTTGGAGTGTATTATGGGAGTCAAGTGTACTGAGCACATGCCAGTATGCATGGACATCTGTCTGGTATCCGTATATTCAAGTAGCCAAGGTAGTCGATCGTTTCACTTTAAAATCCCATCTACTTACGTCGTTAGGTGTACTAAACACATGCAAGTACGGTATAAACTATGTCATCTGATACCAATCACGTCATCTATCGACACACTGGCCCTTGCTATCCTAGTTTGTTTTCTTGCATTATCAAATTATCAAGCGCGGCGGGTGCGGAATATAACCTTGATACTCGAGCTGCCAATAATCTGTGCGCACTAATTTTTGGCATGTATAAGAATACCGGTATCTGGAAACTTGAAGATACCACTTGAGTATATAACAGACTAAGAGCATCTTCAGCCACACACCTCTAATTCGATTCTTCAAACGCCCGCGGACGCGTCCGGTCAGTGATCAGATGTGTCCGTTTTGAGCCCTTATTTATCCATCCGTGCAGTCACAATTCTCATTTTCTTCCTCATATGTCCGGTCACTTGCACGTGATTGGTGGAGATGAAGAGAGAGAAAGAAAAAAATGACTAAAGAAAGAGAAAAAGTGGTCTGGGGTAGGGCCGCGTCCTATGTGGCGCATTGACCGGAACCCGCCCGGGCGTGTCCGCAAGCCTCATATCCTCCCCATATTTGAGATGGATACAAGGGTTCGCAGACCCTGTAGCCCGGACATATAGGAAAGATATGAGGAATTCGGTTGGGTTACTTTTGTTCTTCTCTCTCCTGTCCTATCACTGATCTGGCGCGTTCGCGGGCATGTGAGAGATGGTTCGAGAGATCCGGCTGTAGATGCTCTAACAGGCCTTGAGTTCACCTAACTGACACCCGAAAACAGTCGATACGGATGGATGTGGTGTGTTCAACATTTTTGTTCACAAATGACTTGTCGACTTCAAGTTCAAAGGAAATTAGAGATGCGTACGTACATGGTTGATTAGCCAGGACCCAGGAGATGTGCCAAGACCCTTGTTTCTGGTCTTGCCTTGCGGCTCATCTGCTAGTCATCACGCGTCACCTCCTGTGTCCATGTGGTCCGAGAAGACCCTCCGGTCTGATGTTTCTGTCGTTGGCCCCTCGCTACATCTAGCGACATGCATGCAGTTGCTTGGCAGCCAGCCTAGCTCCGATAGGAGACTCTCAAGTCTCAAAGTCTTTTTTTTTGCAGGTCAAGTCTCAAAGTCAGCTGCCGCCGTAGCTCTGCCGGGGCAAGCGACGAAAGGAAATCGACAATCTATTAAGCTGTCGATCGGCCGGAAAAATCCGAGACGTGATACCAAGTGGCATCAGCAAGCTGCGGCCTCGGAGGATATTCGCGCCAAAAGGCCTCTCGGGATTTTATTTTGATTTGGGATCAGCCTGAGCTGGCTGCTGCGTTGCATGGCCTTTTTTTCTCTTCCTTCCATTGTTGACGTTCGTTTCAGTTGAGGAGTTTGCGAAAAATGATAGGCACCGTTGATTTCTCCCGCCTCCCTTCTTTTTCCCTCACCTTTCCTATCAAGGCGTTTTCAGGTGACAAGGCTTTTTTATTTCCCGAGGGTTACGGTGACAACTGACAAGCTCGCACATGCAAAAGAAGAAAACGTCGACGGTGCACCCACCTAGGGCTGTACGAAAAACTCGAGGCTCGTGAGCAGTTCAAGATCGACTCATATTTTGACTCGACTCGAGATCGACCCGAAAAGAAATAAGCTGAGTATGAACACTTTATTTAGCTCGATGCAGAAATGAGTTAATCTTGAGCTAACATTAGCTCGCTCGATTTTAGGTCGATAGCTCGATGTCATATGATTATATTAAATAATCTTGATGTATATTTAAAGGAAATAGGATAATTTATTGCCATATATGTTGTGTCCAATTTTTGTCAGTTTTACCTAGTAGGAAACATGGAGACCTATTAAGCATGAGAATTCAGCCTCAATATGGTGCGTGGCCAGTCATGTGTCAAATATCCTATTATTCTCAGCCAGAGTTTAAGAGCAGATGCACCCGCAAAAGAAAAATTTAAGAGAAGATGCTCTTTCATTTTTTATCTTTCTAGTTCATTGATCCCTATCTATCAAGTTCTAGTCTTTAGTTGAGAGAGAAGAAGTCAAATTTTATAGTGGTTTTCTATGTTGTGTTGTTGGATATAATGTTTGAAAAATTGCCTATTCATAAATTCATCTTATTATTTAGCTTGAAACTAGCTCGAGATCGATACGAGTTGAACACAAGCCACTTTCTACGGCTCGATCTTGAGCTTCACTCAGTTTGAGCTCACTCGAATTTTAGTATAAACTGAGTTGAGCCTAATCCAACTCGCTTGAACTCGACTCGTTTGCAACCCTACACCCACCGGAATAAAATCTCTGTCTCAAATTAGTTGTCTTAATTTATTTAGGTACGGACGTATTTAATACTATGACATATCTAACACTAAAACGTGTCTAATATGAATGTATTAAATAAGACTATTCTATCCATTCCATAATGTAGTGGGCCTGTACTTTCCGAGATATAATTTTTGCTCCGGCTACAATCAGTCTTGTCATATGTCAGGAAGCACGGGCACATTATGGAATGAAGAGAGTATTATAATTTCGTTACAACTTCACGTACGACACATGGTTCCAATGTCGTCGGCACGGCACGAGGATGTTTGCTGCCGCAGCCGCCTATACATCCCGAGCTAGGCACTAGGTACGTGATACAAATGTGTGCTTGGTTTGCTTGCATTGCCCGACCAGCCGCGCCGCAAATTAAGGCCAAAGTTGATGTGGATTATTCTTCATTTTCCTGTCATGTTTACGTTCGTGGTTTCACTAGTCAACTTGATGGCTCCGTTTGCGGTGTCATTGGATGAGACACGACACCCCGCTGCAGCACACCACAGCACATGCACCTCGAAAATCCTTTTCACTTCCTCCATTGTTGACGTTTGTTCTCTTATACGAAAAAGAGTTTTTCCTCACTTTCTATTTCAAAGCAACCAACCCGATACAAGGATCGCTGGGCGAAC
>NC_041389.1:656299624-656306438 GCF_002162155.2 Triticum dicoccoides | reverse complement strand
GGATGACCCGCCACCGCTACGCCCACCAGAAACAGACCACCACAACCTGAGGCTCCGAACCACCGCGTACAAAGCAACACCTCCAAGAAGAAAAGCGACGCCGACGACACTGCTGCCCGGACATTGTTGACACCAGATTTTGGCACGGTCAAGACCTTATTTAAAATGACATCAAATGGAGAAGATCTACATGAGAGAGCTCTGTATTGTTGATATGAACGTCTTTGAAGTTTGGGCCATCGCCGTCCAATTTCATCTCGAAGGCCGAAACTATGCTCAAAGTACTAAGATCTTATATTCAGAGTACAGTTTGGAAGATTAAGCCCCCAATACGACGTCAAATGGAAAAACTCTATACATAAGTTGTCTTCGTCTCGTCGAAACGGTCGATTTTGATATAAAAATCATCTTAATCCGAGGTCGTATGCAACCTGTGGAGGCAAAACAAGAACAGAAACAGAAGCTGCAGAGTCATTTCGGACGAACGAGTTGGTTGACTCGGTGAGACCGAGTTGATCCGAGAAATTACAGAAAGTTACAGAAAGTTGGCAGCGCTCACTCGGTGGGACTGAAGCAAACTAATCGGTGAGACCGAGTTGATCCGGGAAATTACAGAAATTACAGAGAGTTGGCCACGTTCACTCGGTGGGACCGAAGCAAACCAATCGGTGAAACCGAGTTGATCCGGAAATTGCCAAAGATTCCTGTCCGAGTTAGGTTAGGGTTTTTGACGTTTTGGATGGACTTTCTAGTCCTTTCCTTGTACAGGAAGTCCAGCCGCCCCATAAATAGATGAGAGGTGATGGCCGATTGAACAACACACAATCGACAAATCAATATACTACTTTTTACCCTAGTTTTTACATCTCTCCCTTGTTCTTTCTCTCTCGTTCTTCGTTCGTTCTTCATGTTGAAGGGCAGCGATCCTCGAGGCTCTAGGGGCGGGCGAACTGACCTAGGGCAGCCCATAGCCGTCGCGCGTCCAGACGGGGTCCCTCCCGGGCGCTTGGGGTTTCGGGTCCTGAAAAGCACCCGTCGGATTGCTTGTGTACCGCGCTTTCGAACGGGTCTCCTTCGACATGAGCTGCGGTGCATCACCCTCGGAGTTGGAGGTACACGGTGACGTGTTCGTGTGCGAACACACTTTTTGGCGACTCCGCTGGGGAAGAAAGATCAAGAATCATCATCAACCATGTGTAATCTCCCCAAGCCCTCAGAAGTTGACGCCGATAACATCATTAAGCCCGGTCTTGATGAACTATCGGATGAACATCGCCAAGCCTACAAAGCGCGCAAGAAGCAGTGTGAAGAGGCTTTTGAGGCGCTCAAGAAGAAGCGCAAGGAGGAGGATTTGGAAGCGTTTCTTTCAAGTTTCAAGAAGAACCGTCAAGACAACATCAGTCGGGTTGGAAACGTCAATTTTCCTCCCCTCATTGACGAACAAGATGTAATCACTGTGAGTAAAGTTTTTTCTTCGGAGCAAGTGGCTGTGATTGAAAGTCTTGTTAGCAAGGGTAATGTGATGGCATACAATTCTTTTGTGGCTAGTGCTAATGCTCATAAAATATGCCTCCGTCATCTAGTGGTACTGTTGGTGTATCTGAAAACGCTAGTCCAACTTTACCTATTTCATCGGCACCTCCTATACAACAATAATATAGTATGCCGTTGAATTTTTACCCTAGTCAAACCAACCAGCTTGTGACTACACCTACATACCCTAATCCTATTATGAGTGTGCCCAATTCGGCGTCAACGCCGAATCATTTTGTCACACCACCCATAGGCGCAAGTATGTTTGGTCTTCCGCCGAATTATGGTTCGGCGCCCATCCCACAAGTTGCACCAATAGCTAGTACTCAGGTTGCTCCTATGTCATTGCCACAAACATCTTCATCTACCTCGGATCCAATTTTAGCTAAATTAAGGGAGGATTTGCATAAGATGTTTCTAGAAACTTTCAGAAATGAGACGAAAGTAAAGAGTCATGTGTATCAAAAGCCCTATCCTGAACACTTCGATGCAATTTCTTACCCTCAAGGTTATAAGGTTCCTGATTTTGTTAAATTTAGTGATGAGGGTACGAAAACAACTTGGGAGCATGTGAGTCAGTATCTAGCACAGTTGGGTAAAGCAGGTTTCATAAAAGAGTTGAAAGTGCGTTTATTTCCCTTGTCTTTAACTGGTATCACATTTTCATGGTTTGCTGCTTTACCACATGGCTCAATTCTCTTATGGTCGCAATTAGAGCAAAAGTTTCATGATCACTTTTATAGCGGCGATAATGAGCTAAAGTTGTCACATCTTACATCGGTTAGGCAGAAACATGATGAATCGGTCACCGATTACGTCAAGAGATTTAGAGATATAAAGAACCGATGTTATAGCTTAGTGATAACTGAGAGAGACTTGGCGGATCTTGTTCTTAATGGTTTAAAAACTCACATTAAAGAGAGGTTGAAAAGTTATGAGTTTTTGAATATTAACCAAGTCTTGCAAAAGGCGTTGACTCAAGAGAGTCGAAGTAAAGAGGTTCATAGGTCTACAACCGATCGTCCTATAATGCATATGATTGAACACAATGATGATAATTCTGACGATGAGGTTGATGTCTATACTACTGAATTCGTTTGGTCCTCAAAGGCCAAACCCTATATGTGCAATGCTCTTAAGCCGATTCGCAAGAATCGTGATGAGGATATGAGGTTTACTTTTGATATATCAAAGTGTGATAAAATATTTGATGCTCTCTTGCAAGACAAGATGATTAGAATATCACACACCATACCGCCGTTTGAGGAGCTAAAACGGCGTGCTTATTGCAAGTACCATAATTCATTTTCTCATGCTACTAATGATTGCAATGTTTTTCGATGACAGATACAATCGGCCATTAATGACGGACGATTGAGTTTTGCTGAGATGCAAGTTGATAAACAACCCTTCCCGATAAACACCATGGACTTGGAAGGGAAGAAAATGTTAATTCGGCCTAACATAGCCGGATCCGCTAATAAAGATAATGTTGTTATTGGTGAACCCAGGAATAGCAACGAGGGCGATAAGGTCTTGGGAAGAAAGATTGTGCTTGAGAAGCAACCCGATGGCAAGGAAGTGTTGAAGATCACTATAAAAAATGCTACACTCAGGGGGCAACCACAAGTGCAAGAGGATACTCATGTTGAATTGATCAAGCCTAAGAATTCAGAAGTTGGCAAGTGGAAAAAGAATGAAACTAAGTACAAGAAAATCAAGCCAACTTTTGATATGTTGTTATCCAAATATGCAAGTCAAGCAGCCGGTTCTAGCTCTAATCAGCCATCACATTCAAAGCGTTCAAGATCGCCTCCAGAGCAAGAGTTTTGACGCTATGCAAGGCCATATGGGTCACATGGGCACCGACACCATGGATGTCACAACCCTGCTATGTGCCATATTACATGAGAGGCTTCAGTGGAGGATGGGGGCAACCCCCAATAGCTCCTTATGCGTTTCATATGGGACGGGCACCACCTAGAAGGCCTACTCGCGAGAGGCTTTATTATCCCACACAAGGCCATTTGAGCTATGGTGCTAATCGGCCAACAAAAATTTCTCCAAGTAAGGCCAACAAAAAAGTGTGGCGTGGTAAGTCACCTAATGCGGAAATTGCAGAATGTGACAAGCAAAAGGAGATCGAAAAGCCGGTTGTTGGTAATCTGGCTACTTCTAATGGTGATATTGTTATTGTTCAACAGGGTTCCATGGTTAATGATCATGAGGCGAGCACAAGCAAGACCAACCCAAGGGATCCCAAATATACTCAACCTAAGTGGTGTCCTCCCGGTTTAACTAAGACCATGAAAAGGAGATTACAACGCATGAGGAACCACGAGAAGGTAGAGCATAAAGAGGAGAGGCAAAGGGATGATATTTTCAGTAAAATTCGGCCCATGGCCCTCATAAAACAAGTGTGGAGGCCTAAACAAAAACAAAACACAGATGCTTCTACGTTAGCTGTAGCAATACCTTCACCACCGAAAGAGGATGATGCGACCCCTATTACATCGTCCACACCACCTAACACATCCCCTTCAATTGAAGAAACTTTAAGCCCAATATACACATTGGGAGATGAAGATGAGATGGTGGATTATGAATCTACGCCGGTTCAGGAAGGTATGGATATTAATATGGTATATTACTTACCTTCCGAGTTTTGTGCTACACGTGAAGAAGGGGAGGTAGCCAAGCTGGATTTTGGTCCTAAGAATGCTATCTTCGAGAAGCCAAGAGAACCTGTGAAACACTTGAAGCCATTGTACCTCAAAGGTCATATTAACGGATCGCCAGTTGCTAGGATGCTCATTGATGGTGGTGCTGTGGTAATCTTATGCCCTACTCGGTCTTCAAAAAGTTGGGGTTAGATGATGATGCGTTGATGAAGACCAATATGGTACTTAATGGATTCGAGGGTAAAGAAAAGACAGAGGCCAAAGGTGTGATGTGCATGGAACTCACCGTGGGAAGCAAAACTTTGGCCACCACATTCTTCATCGTTGAGGTGCAAGGTAACTATAATGTTATATTAGGTCGCGATTGGGTTCATGCTAACCAATGTGTGCTATCTACAATGCATCAATTTTTAATACAATGGATCGATGATGAGGTAGAAATCATTCACGCGGACAATTCGGCTTGTGTTGCTTTGGCCGATTCCTCGGTGGATTGGAATCATCCCGATGTTACTTGCTTAACAGGGTGTGACCTCTCGGAGTTTGATTTCCTTAGTGTTACAAGGAACGACTTCATTCCCATCTCTTTAAAGTCGATTGGTGGTAATCGGTTACAAGGTATGATGTGAACCATAAGTTAAAATTAATGGCCGATATAAAATTATCGCCCTAAGCATAAACATAGCCGATACATAATTATCATCTTGAGAAAAATAAATAGCAGATGGAGTGTTGACATCGTCCTTAGAAAAAGTATTGTGCAAGTTATTTTTCGGCTCACAAGTTTGCCGAAAAACAGGGGGCATGTGTTGACACCAGATTTTGGCACGGTCAAGACCTTATTTAAAATGACATCAAATGGAGAAGATCTACATGAGAGAGTTCTGTATTGTTGATATGATCGTCTTTGAAGTTTGGGCCATCGCTGTCCAATTTCATCTCGAAGGCCGAAACTATGCTCAAAGTACTAAGATCTTATATTCAGAGTACAGTTTGGAGGATTAAGCCCCCAAGACGACGTCAAATGGAAAAACGTTCTACATAAGTTGTCTTCGCCTTGTCGAAACGGTCGATTTTGATATAAAAATTGTCTAAATCCGATGTCGTATGCAACCTGTGAAGGCAAAACAAGAACAGAAACAAAAGCTGCAGAGTCATTTCGGACGGACCGAGTTGGTTGACTCGGTGAGACCGAGTTGATCCGAGAAATTACAGAAAGTTACAGAAAGTTGGCAGCGCTCACTCGGTGGGACCGAAGCAAACTAATCGGTGAGACCGAGTTGATCCGGGAAATTACAGAAATTTACAGAGAGTTGGCCATGTTCACTCGGTGGGACCGAAGCAAACCAATCGGTGAGACCGAGTTGATCCGGAAAATTGCCAAAGATTCCTGTCCGAGTTAGGTTAGGGTTTTTGACGTTTTGGATGGACTTTTTAGTCCTTTTCTTGTACGGGAAGTCCAGCCGCCTCATAAATAGATGAGAGGTGACGGCCGATTGAACAACACACAATCGACAAATCAATATACTACTTTTTACCCTAGTTTTTACATCTCTCCCTTATTCTTTCTCTCTCGTTCTTCGTTCGTTCTTCGTGTTGAAGGGCAGCGATCCTCGAGGCTCTAGGGGCGGGCGAACCGACCTAGGGCAGCCCATAGCCGCCGCGCGTCCAGACGGGGTCCCTCCCGGGCGCTTGGGGTTTCGGGTCCTGAAAAGCACCCGCCGGATTGCTTGTGTACCGCGCTTCCGGACGGGTCTCCTTCGACGTGAGCTGCGGTGCATCACCCTCGGCGTTGGAGGTACAGGGTGACGTGTTCGTGTGCGAACAAACATGTCCTAGGGTTTCTCCTGCACGCGAAGGGAGGTGGGGGATGGATATCACCGACACCCTTCAGGAAGGAACGGTGGCACCCGCAGGTGTCACCGCATCGGAGCCAAAGACTGGCAAGGATTTCTCCCGCACTCCAACCCCACCGCCCAACGGATCGAAGCCAACCAGCCATACCGCCGCCTAGCACCATGCGCCAACGCAGTAGCGCCGCCACCCATGCCACCTCACTACGAACACCATCACGAGGCCAAGAGGATCGGAAAGAAGCGCACCACGACGGGAGCAGCAACACCGACGCCAAGCAGGAGGGAACCACCTCCACCGCCGTCGTGCGGGAGGCTCGTGCCTCCGGCACCGTCGCGGTAGCCATCTGAACGTGGCAGCGGGCATGCCAGGCCACCCCTGGCCCAGCCGGGCCCGAAGCGGGCCCGTTAAGCCCCACAGGCCACGATGCAGCAGGTCGGCGTCGGCGCCGCGCCCAGCCGCTCGTCGCATCTCCCCGGCCTTCCAAAAGCCACGCCGGAGATCATCCCCGCCGCCAGCCCGCCCAGGCCCAGATGGGGCCCAAAGGGCCTTGATCTGGGCCGAGCGGACGACGCCAGATCACGCCGCCGCGCCGCGCCGCCGCCCAGTTGCTCGCCTGCAGCGCGCCATGGTACCCCGCCGCCACCCCAGACCGCCGCCGCCTAAGTGCACCCCCCGGAGCAGCTCCGCCCGCGCAGGAGAGCTACCGGGAGGGAAAGGGTAAGGAAGCCGCAACCACCAGCAGC
>NC_041389.1:656278935-656299478 GCF_002162155.2 Triticum dicoccoides | reverse complement strand
GGCGACACGGTCGGCCGGTCACGAGAGAGGCCCAACCAAGGAAAAACGAATGAAAGAAAAACATCTGTCGTCGAGCAGAGCACGCGTGGATCGAACACGCGCAAGTGAAAATGATAGGGCAGCTGGGTATCGAGGACCGTGCAATGCTACCTTGCAAAAAAAGAGGACCGTGCAATGATGCGCCCTGTTTTTAGCTTTTCTTTTTCAGAACAAGGCGGCGACTTTTATTATAATGGTTTTTAGAGATGTTTTTCCTTCTTTTGTGTTGCCTTCAGTTATGTGGGAGAGGTGAGAACTGAGAACTACATGGTGTTTTTTTCTCACGGCCTGGGCTATGAGGCTATGCGTCAAATAGGCGGCTGCCGCATAGAGAGGGCCAGAGGGGCGTCGTGGGTAGGTCGACCCATTGCATGAGTCGTGGAGTGGGGAGTGGCACCGTAGCAAGTATATTTTCTTTTCTTATTCATTTGGGTTTTCATGAAAACAAACTCAGAACAGTATATTTTTAAAGGGAGCTGTTTGGGGACGGCGCACCGGCCGAACGCTCGACCGGTCGCGGCCACCGGAGCAAAAGGTCCTCCTGTCCCCGAACGACACATATGTATAGGGCCCACACCCCAATCGTTGCCTTATCTTCTCCTTCATCTTCTCAACCGCTCGTTCGTTTCTTATCTGTTCTCTCTCTTCCACGCCGGCGAGTTCGCTCCCTTCGTCCAATTTTCAGCTCGACGTCGGCAAGCCGGCCACGCGTCCCCGCAGCACCGCCGTGGCATCCGTTCCGTCCATCCCATCTGGCTCCACTCCGACGACGGCGACCTCCGCAGCCGCTGCAACCAAGCTAGACCGGCGAGGCTGCTTGCGTCGTCATCGCCATGGCCAGCAACCACCCCAAGATGCCCCAGGCTGGCTCCGTCGGCCCTACTCCAGCGAGCACCGCCCTCCCCCTATGCTGGAACTGCCCTCCTCCTAGTCCTATGGTTGCATCCTCGAGGAGCAGACGCCGAAGCTGGAACCAGCCACTTTTTTGATACAATCGACCAAAGCAAAAGCTGGAACCGCAGTTGGTTTTTGCTTCAACCAACAGCGAGCTGGAACCACAACTGGTTTTTGCTACAACTGCATCGCATTTTTGCTACAACCGGCGTTCTGGAAAGTTACAACCGATGCGCCGAAAAGCTTCAACCAGCGGCGACAGATGCTGGAACCAACCACTAACACGACAAAAGGCTACATCCGGTATCGCACAAAGCTTCGACCGGCGTTGGAAAAAGCTTCAAACACTGAATGCCAATGCTACGGGCTGGCTACTGCCAACAGGGAAAAAGCTTCAAGGTGTCGCAAAAAAGCTTCAACCGTAGCCGATTTTGCTACCACCGGCAAAGCTTTTTGCTACATCCATTAGGCAGAGCTGCGACCTCGTGAGGACGACAATGATGTTTTTGCTGCAACCGCAGCAGGATTTTGCTACTACCGTTGGAGTTTTTTGATACATCGATGTAAGGCGGAGCTGCGACCTCGCCAAGGCGGCGACGGCGTTTTTGCTGCACCCGTAGTTTGATTTTGCTACTACCGGTGAATGTTTTTGCTACATCCATTCAAATGGCGTTGATTGACTCGCGCCGGCGTCGACGTATTTTCCTGCAGCGAGCATCAATGGCGAGGGCGGCGGAGCTACAACCGTCGTTGTCAAGAGCTGCAATCGCAGGTGGAGCTGTTGCATGTGTCTAGGCGACAACGAGGCCGGGAGGGTGGGGGACCGGCGACAAGGACGGCCGACGAGGGCGGGGTTCGGCCGGCGACGAGGAAGACCAACGAGGGTGGGGACTGACGACCGGGACGACCATCGGAGGGGACAGGAGGTGTGGTGCCGTGCTCCCGAGCGGGAGATGCGGATCCAGGCCGACTGCCCAAGGAAGAAGAAGTTGGGGGCGATCTGTGTTTTTTTCTTTTTTTTGCCTGGATCGAACGGCTGCGTGGCTCACATCCGATGGTCTGGGCTGGACCGGCCGAAACACTCGGCCGGTGCGCCGGCGCCTATAAGCGCCCATTTTTAAAAGAGCGAACATATTTTGAAAAATATGGGACAACATTTTTTGGAAACCCAAACATTTTTTAAATCTTTGAGCACTTTCTGAAAACTCAAATATTTTTCATATTTACATTTTTTGTAAATGTGAATATATTTTTGAAAATGGAGATATTTTGTATTTGCATATATTTTTTAAAAATTTGAGTGTTTTCTGAAAATGCGTAATTTTTTTCAAATTGCCAATCATTTTTTTTGAAACAAGAACATTTTTTCCAAGTTCGTGATTTTGTTTTCAAATTTGAGAACAATTTTTTATAAAGCATGACTTTTTATATTTAAGAAAACAAAAAGAATAAAAGAAACAAGAAAAAAAATAAAAGATGAAAAATAAAACCAAGAAAACCCGTAACAAAAACAACAGGAAAAAAACCCTAGAAGGTTATAAAATCATATCCTATACTGTAAGGTTGGGCTATCTCATTCATATGTTCTGTCTGTGCGTTTTGATGGCAATTTGCCACACAACACGGCAAATAGGAATCATCGGCAAGTTATATTTAGCGCGTACAGAGGGAACCACAAATGTATGTTTTGTTAGACAAACCACAAATGATTTGTATCGATCGTTGTCACCGTCAACGCTTTGATCGCCCACTAGCACACAAACGCGGGCCGACCGACTAGGAATCGAGAGCTCAGGAGTGTCACGTGCCGAACGATTTTTGTGAACATTTCGAGTTGGTTTTCTGGGAACCTTCATTTATTTTTAGCGGGTTTTCAGGTTTCTTTTTCTCCTTTTTTTTCTTCTGTTTTCTTCACTGGTCTCTTTGCCCGACTTTCTGCATTTTCTGGCCAGTTTTATTATTGTGAATGTTTTGAGTTGCCTTTTGGGAAACTTCCATTTACAGCGTGTTTGTTTCGTGGGAATTACAGGTGGGGAACCAGAGTTGAGGGGTAAAGGGAATAGAAGTCAACTGATTGTTTAGATGAAAATGGGACTTTAAGTGGGAAGAGGAAGGGGAGTTGAGGGTGCCAATTCCCACTAATTTCTTCCCATAGGGGACCCTGTTAATTTGACGGCATATCTTTATCCAAAACTAATTCCCATCATATACCAAACAAGGGAATGAGTGTAAAATTCCATTTCCCACGCATATCCCCTTCGTGCGAAATCCCTCCCCTTCCCCAAAGTTACCAAACATGTTAGTTTTTCTCACTGATCTTTTGTGTTCTTATCATCAAATTCTTTCCTTGGTTTTCTTGTTTTTTGACTGGTTTGTTTTTGTGAACATTCAGAGTTGGTTTAGGAAAACTTCCCTTTCCCACCTTTTTCTGTTATTTTCTTTTGTTATTTTCACCGGTTTCTTTGCCCGGTTTTTTGGTCTTCTTACTGTTTTTCCCTTTTTATATTTTTTGGTCTTTGAAAATGTTCTTCATGCTTTAAAGAATATCAAAGCGCATTAGAAAAGAAATCCACCATGTATTAATTTTTTTAACATATATTAAATTTTCTTTAATGTTTATTTGAAGAATTGTTCACCGCATATTAAGGAAGTTCGTGATACACTAAAAATTGTTCAGTATTTATTTATCAAGGTTCACCATACATTAGTGATTATAGTACATAAAACTATAAAAAAAATAGAACATAAAAAACAGAAGAAAAACCATGCCTAGAAGGGAAGAATATATAAAACAAAAATGAAAAATAAAAGGAGAAGAACTCACAAATCGTACATATGCTCGTGTCTGTTGCTCGCTGGAGGATGCTCGCATTCTGGCCCATATCGCATGTACCCGCTAGAGACGCGATGCTTGTTGCTCGCCTCGAGCGATACATATCATCGCCTCCCGAGGGAACTGTCTTGCAAATGTGCAACCCCGCACATAGATGGGCCGGCCCACTTAGCTCTCTGTGTTGTTTGACCTGAGAAGGTCCATCCTTTTTCTCAGGTGCTTTTCTCTCATGTGTTTTTCGTTTTCTATTCTTATTTCTATTCCCCTTTCTATTTATTAATTTTTGAATATTTCCTATTATCATTGAGTATTTTTAAAATTCTCAACATTTTTAAACTTGCAAAAAGTAAATTCTTAAATACTTTTTGAATTTAGTGATAATTCTTAAATTTCGTATTTTAAAAATTGAAAGTAATTCAATAGAGAACCAGTCGAAATAAGAAAACCAGCTGAAAAAATCAATCGATTGTTATTCATCGGGAGTAGGTAGCCTGCTATCCCGCACAAGGCCACCCCACTTAGCGTTAGCTAGGGGCGCACGTTTGGTTGCTTTCCCGGGGCACCCATTCCTTATTCGGTACCGGTGCTCTTTATAAGTAAGAGTAGGCGTGGAGAACGTCAAATACGGTCTTTCGCCCAAGAGTTATTTTTGCCCGCTTTTTGAGAAAGGTATCTTAGAGCAATTTCAACGGGCCGACCCAAACGGACGGTGTTTTTGTCCGCTTTTCGTCCGTTTGGTTGGGCCGCCCGCCCGGCGTCCGACCTCTTTTAGATTTGGATCGGCAGCGCGCCCAACACGTCGACCCGTTTCATGACCCCCGCGTTTAAGATCATGCCAGCGGCCATGTCGTCGCCCTGGTTTTGGCGCTCCAGCGTGCGGGAAAGGTTCGCGCGCGGGGGAAAATCGGCCTAGCACGTGCTAGTTTTGGCGCTCCAGCGCGCGGGAGAGGTTCGCGCGCTTGTTTTAGCGCGCCGCGGCCGGCGCTCGTTATAAGAAGGCCCTCCCTCCACACACATCGTGCCCACTCGTCTCGCCCCTCTCTCACTAGCCTCGCTGCCTCCGCGCCACCATGTCGATGCGCCGCCTCGATGCTTCGGATTTTCGCGGAGTCCGCGAACGCCCCTCCACCGCCTTCTCCGCCGAGATCTTGTTTGGTGAGAAACGTCCCATCCTCGGCACCTTCGACACCGCAGAGCAGGCGGCACGCGCGTACGACGCGGCGGCGTGGCGCCTCCGGCGGCCTAGTCGGGAGATGAATTTTCCCGACGTGTCGAGCCAGCGGGCGCAGGCTCTGGCGCCTGTCCCGCGGCTTTTCACCAACGATGATCGCCGCATCCACCGAAGGCGGCAGCGTCGCCTCGCCATCACCGAGATGGACGTGCGAGCCTTAGTGGTGTGGCGCGAATGCTTCCCACACGATATCATCGACGAACGTCAGTTCTATGAGCAAAGGAGAACGGAAAGGAAGGCAAGGAGGACGGAGCGAGCCGCCTATCGGGAGGGCAAGCGTGCGCGGAAGCAGGCCGCTCAATTGAGACTGAAGCTGCAAGAAATATCGGGATGGGACTTCAGGGATGAGTAGGCTGCTGACGCCTATATTCAGATGTCGGAGGAGGACATTACCGAGTCAGAGTCGGAAACCGACGAGTAGTTGATCTTTTCTTTTATCTGTGTATGCAGGAACTATCTATGTATCCCTTTTCATCGGAAAAAATGGCCGGCAGCGTCGGCGACGAAGCAGGCGGTGGAGGGTATGTGCGCGTGCGTCCGTCTTGTGTCCACGTCGATGCAAATCCAGCTCAAAAATGGGTCAGAAATGGGTCGGCAGGCGGACGAAAGCGGACGCACGTCCGTTTGGATCGGCGCGTTGGGCCGAGTGTCTGCGCCGACTCAAACGGACGGCGGCGGACGAAATGGGTCGCCCCATTAGAGTTGCTCTTACGATTCTCCTTGAAAGATAGAGTCTCTGCCGAATGGAGTGGAAATCCTTGGGACAGTTGTGTAAGACTTAATCCTTGCAACGAAATAGGTCTAGGCTCACCTTGCAAAGGGGGCATTTCACATTGGACAAAGGGTCTTAATGCTTGCTCGCCACAATGCTCACCCACTGGGTTAGAGTATCTCCAGCCGCGCCCCCAACAAGCCTCCCCAGGCGACTTTTCGACCGCCGGCGCAAAAAAATTAGCCCAGTCGCGCCCCCAGGGGCCCATTTTTCGCCGGCTCGGGCCGAAATTGGCGCCGGCGGACCCAACCCAAACCCGGCGCGCTAGGGGGCGCTCGGGAGCGTCGGGCAAATATTTTTTGGCGCGAAAGCGCCGTGGGCCAGCCGCGTCAGCGACTCGACTCGTTTCTCGCCGCTTCGTCGTCCTCATGGCCTCATTTCCCGTGGCGAATCAACGCCAAAGCTGCGCGCGCTGCCGCGCCGGTCAGCCTCCATTGATGCCTCACGGGCGGCGTGATACGTCTCCAACGTATCTATAATTTTTGATTGCTCCATGCTACTTTATCTACTGTTTTAGGCAATATTGGGCTTTATTATCCACTTTTATTTATTTTTGGGACTAACCTATTAACCGGAGGCCCAGCCCAGATTTGCTGTTTTATGCCTATTTCAGTGTTTCGAGGAAAAGGAATATCAGACGGAGTCAAAACGGAACGAAATCAACTGGAGAAGTTATTTTTGGAAGGAAAGCCACCGGATAGACTTGGACTCTACGTCAGAAGATACGGGAGCTGGCCACGAGGGTGGGGGGCGCCCCCCTGGGCGCGCCCCCTGCCTCGTGGGGCCCCCGAAGCTCCACCGACGTACCCCTTGCACCCATATAAACCTACGTACCCTAAAACTCCCAGAACAGAAGATAGATCGGGAGTTCCGCCGCCGCAAGCCTCTGTAGCCACCAAAAACCTCTCGGGAGCCCGTTCCGGCACCCTGCCGGAGGGGGATCCCATCACCGGTGGCCATCTTCATCATCCCGGCGCTATCCATGACGAGGAGGGAGTAGTTCACCCTCGGGGCTGAGGGTATGTACCAGTAGCTATGTGTTTGATCTCTCTCTCTCTCGTGTTCTCTCTCGTGTTCCCTCTATGGCACGATCTTGATGTATCCCGAGCTTTGCTATTGTAGTTGGATCTTATGATGTTTCTCCCCCTCTACTCTCTTGTGATGAATTGAGTTTCCCCTTTGAAGTTATCTTATCGGATTAAGTGTTTTATGAGAACACTTGATGTATGTCTTGCCATGATTATCTGTAGTGACAGTGGGATATCATGTGCCACTTGATGTATGTTTTGGTGATCAACTTGCGGGTTTCGTGACATTGAGAACCTATGCATAGGGGTTGGCACACATTCTTGACTCTTCGATAGAAACTTTGGGGCACTCTTTGAAGTACCTTGTGTTGGTTGGATGAATCTGAGATTGTGTGATGCATATCGTATAATCATGCCCACGAATACTTGAGGTGACAATGGAGTATCTAGGTGACATTAGGGTTTTGTTTGATTTGTGTCTTAAGGTGTTATTCTAGTACGAACTCTTTTATAGATTGATTCGAAAGAATAACTTTGAGGTGGTTTCGTACCCTACCATAATCTCTACGTTTGTTCTCCGCTATTAGTGGCTTTGGAGTGACTCTTTGTTGCATGTTGAGGGCTTGTCATATGATCTATCTATGTTATTATTGTTGAGAGAACTTGCACTAGTGAAAGTATGAACCCTAGGCCTTGTTTCCTATCATTGCAATACCGTTTACGCTCACTTTTATCGCTTGCTACCTTGCTGTTTTTATAATTTCAGATTACAATTACCTTTATCTACTATCTATTTTGCACTTGTATCACCATCTCTTCGCTGAACTAGTGCACCTATACAATTTACCATTGTATTGGGTGTGTTGGGGACACAAGAGACTCTTTGTTATTTGGTTGCAGGGTTGTTTGAGAGAGACCATCTTCATCCTACGCCTCCTACGGATTGATAAACCTTAGGTAATCCACTTGAGGGAAATTTGCTACTGTCCTACAAACCTGTGCACTTGCAGGCCCAACAACGTCTACATGAAGAAGGTTGTGTAGTAGACATCAAGCTCTTTGCTGGCGCCGTTGCCGGGGAGGTTTGCGCTTGAAGGTATATCTTTAGATCTTGCAATCGAATATTTTTGTTTTTTGTTTTAGCACTAGTTTATTTTATAAAAGAAAACTACAAAAAAATGGAATTAAGTTTATCACATACGCTTCACCTTTTTAATATCTTTCGTGAGTATAATGGAAAGGAAAATTATGCTCAAGTGCTAGAAGAAGAAATCTCTAAATTGTTTGACACTAAATCTTTGAATGATGAGCATGATTGCAATGTTGTTAGTACGAATTCCTTGAATATCCATGATGCTAATGATGATTGCACTAGTTATGATGAAAAATGCCTCCTATAAGCATGTCAATTTTTGTGGAGTGCATTGGGCTTGCAAGGACACACCAAATAGGGAAGATAGATATTGCAAGAGGCATAAGTACTTAGAAACTAAATGGTTGCAAGAAAGGCTAGATGCATGTGCTGAAATTTTATTTTTTCTTAGCCATACTTGTGCACTTTGCAATGAACGTGATCATTTTAGTACCCAATGCAAATTGTTTCATGATCGTATCGTGTCTAAAAATTGTGATGACTTGATTTCCCTTGCACATCATAATGAGCTTAGTTTGCTCTTGGGTTATGAAGAAATAAAACGTATAACTAAGATTATTCCAGAATTTGCCCTTGATAGAATTCTTCATTTTGATCTAGAAGAAATTTATATGTATTGTGCGGTGAATTGCATTGAAAATCCTTATATTTCCAATTACCTAAAGAAAAGAAAGCAAATAGAAGATGCAGAGGATACTAATGAAAGGGAAGAGACTTCCCAATCTCCTCCTATTATTTCTTATGATGAATCGGTAACGAGGAGGAGCTTGCTATTCAACCAATCTCATCAATAAGGAGCTCAAAGAGGAAGGTTGAACCCACACATAATGTGAAGAAGAAAAAGAAAAGAAGGAGCAACAAAGGTAGAAAGGTATCCCTCCCAAATGATGTTGCTCCTACTACTCATTGTGATGATGATAATTGCTTTACTATTGGTGCTATCCATATTTTTAATGATGAGAGTGATTATGCTTATGATATGAAAGGGCCCAAGCTTGGGGAAGCTATGTTTGATGTGTATGAAATATTTGAGAATATATTTGCTGAAATTAATGATTGTCCCAAGCTTGGGGATGCTATGTTTAATGAAGATGATATTTTTAGCATCCCAAGTTTTGATATGCAAAGTTGTTATGATGATAGCATGCCTCCTACCTATGATGATTATATTTATGAAAGTGGATTTGGAAGAGTGTCAACTTTATTTAGTGATTCCACTATCTTGGGAGAGGTTTCAATCGATTATGATGAGAACGAAGTTGCTACTTATGATGATTATTGTGATGAAACTTATGCTATAAAGAGTAGTGATGATTATATTTACAAATCTTGTCATGATTATGATTACCCTTTTTCTGAACATTACTCTTTTAATGTGGAAATAATTTTTAGTGTTCAAGTCTCTTATGATACTCCCACTATTCCGAATGAGAAGAATTTTCCTTATGTGGAGAATAGTAAATTTTCTATGCTTGTAGATCATGAAAATAATGCTTTAGGTGCTCGTTATATTGTTGAATTCATTCATGATGCTACTAAAAATTATTGTGAGGGAGGAATATATGCTTGTAGGAATTGCAATAATATCAAGTTTCCTCTCTATGTGTTGAAAGTTTTGAAGCTATGCTTGTTTTACCTTCCTATGCTTGATTATTGTTCCCCTAAGTTGTTTGCTCACAAAATCCCTATGCATAGGAAGTGGGTTAGGATTAAATGTGCTAGTCATATGCTTCATGATGCTCCCGTTATGTTTCAATTCTTATCTTTTATGTGAGCATCATTGTCATCATCATGCCTAGCTAGAAAGGCATTAAAGAAAAGCTCTTGTTGGGAGACAACCCAATATTTATCCTTACTGTTTTTGTGTGTCCACATGATTACTGTAGTAATCATGTTTTATAGCTTTTGTTTCAATAAAGTGCCAAGTAGAAACTTTGGGAAGACTTGGGTGAAGTTTATGCGATCTTGCTGTGAAAAACAGAAACTTTTGCGCTCACGAGAATAGCTGCCATTGTTTACTGGAGGTTTTTTTTAGGTTGATTCTTTTTGCAGATAATTAATAGACAAATTTATCAGGTCCAGAAATTTATTTCATAATTTTTGGGGTTCCAGAAGTATACATTTTATATAGATTACTACCGACTGTTCTGTTTTTGACAGATTCTGTTTTCTATGTGTTGTTTGCTTATTTTGATGCATCTATGGCTAGTATTAAGTGGTATGAACCATAGAGAAGTTAGAATACAGTAGGATTTACACCAATATGAATTTAGAATGAGTTCATTACAATATCTAAGTGGTGATTTATTTTCATATACTAACGGAGCTTACGAGTTTTGTTTTGAGTTTTGTGTGGTTGAAGTTTTCAAGTTTTGGGTAAAGATTCGATAGATTATTGAATAAGGAGTGGAAAGAGCCTAAGCTTGGGGATGCCCAAGGCACCCCAAGGTAATATTCAAGGACAACCAAGCAACTAAGCTTGGGGATGCCCCGGAAGGCATCCCCTCTTTCGTCTTCGTTCATCGGTAACTTTACTTGGAGCTATATTTTTATTCACCACATGATATATGTTTTGCTTGGAGCGTCATTTTATTTTGTTAGTTTTTGCTTCCTGTTAGTTAGAATAATATTTTGCATCTTTAGTTTCAATAAAAAAGTCAAGGATAGCCTTTGCCATGCTTATTTTGCTAGTATACATGTTGCTGTTTGAAAACAGAAAGTTTACCGCTGTTGCAAAAATTCCCTAGAAAAGTCATAGAATGGTATAACATTGAATCTTTCTGAATATTAAGATCTGATAAATTATTATAGTTCGAATTTTAGTTCATAATTTTTGGAGTCAAGGAAGTATTGATACTCTTGCATTCTTTACAGACTGTACTGTTTTGGCAGATTGCTGTTATGTTTGCATTGTTTGCATATGTTTGCTTGTTTAATGATTCTATTTGAGGATAGGAGTATTAAATATGCAGTGGCATTTAGTATGCAATGTTGAATAATAATGTTAGTGATTTGTTACAGTAGAAAATGATAAGGTTTTGCATTGGTTTATACTAACCTATCTCACGAGTTCTTATTGAGTTTGTTGTGAATGAAGCTTTTGATAAAAAGAGAAACAATGATACGAGAGGAATTAAGGAGACACAAAAGCTCAAGCTTGGGGATGCCCAAGGCACCCCAAGATAATATTTCAAGAAGTCTCAAGCATCTAAGCTTGGGGATGCCCCGGTAGGCATCCCACCTTTCTTCTTCAACAACTATCGGTTAGTATCGGTTGAGCCTAAGTTTTTGCTTCTTCACATGAGTTGTGCTATCCTTGAAATGTAGTTTTCTTTAGCTTTGTTTGCTGTTTGAATAAAATATCAAGATCTGAAATTATTAAATGGGAGAGTCTTCACATAGTTGCATAATTATTCGACTATGTATTGATCTTCACTTATATCTTTCGGAGTAGTTTGTCATTTGCTCTAGTGCTTCACTTATATCTTTTAGAGCACAATGGTGGTTTTATTTTTAAGAAATAGATGAACTCTCATGCTTCGCTTATATTATTTTGAGAGTCTTAAATAGTATGGTAATTTGCTTAAAATCCTAATATGCTAAGCATAAAAGATTTGTAAGAATTCTTATGAGTGTGTTGAATACTAAGAAAAGTTTGATACTTGATAATTGTTTTGAGATATGGAGGTGATAATATCAAAGTCGTGCTAGTTGAGTAATTTTGAATTTGAGAAAATGCTTGTGTTGAAGTTTGCAAGTCCCGTTAGCATGCACGTATGGTTAAAGTTGTGTAACAAATTTGAAACATGAAGTGTACCTGGCTTGTGCATCCTTATGAGTGGCGGTCGGGGATGAGCGATGGTCTTTTCCTACCAATCTATCCCCTAGGAGCATGCGCCTAGTACTTGATTTTTGATGACTTCTAAATTTTTACAATAAGTATATGAGTTCTTTTGACTAATGTTGAGTCCATGGATTATACGCACTCTCACCTTTCCGTCTTTGCTAGCCTCTCTAATACCGCGCACTTTTCACCGGTATCATACACCCACCATATACCTTCCTCAAAACAGCCACCATACCTACCTATTATGGCATTTCCATAGTCATTCCGAGATATATTGCCATGCAACTTTCCACCGTTCCGTTTATTATGACACGCTCCATCATTGTCATATTTCTTTTTGCATGAACATGTAGTTGACATTGTATTTGTGGCAAGGCCACCTTCATAATTTTCATACATGCCGCTCTTGATTCATTGCATATCCCGGTACACCGCCGGAGACATTCATATAGAGTCATATTTTGTTCTAAGTATTGAGTTGTAATTGTTGAGTTGTAAGAAAAATAGAAGTGTGATGATCATCATTATTAGAGCATTGTCCCAGTGAGGAAAGGATGATGGAGACTATGATTCCCCCATAAGTCGGGATGAGACTCCGGACGAAAAAAAGAAAGGCCATAAAAAAAAGAGAAAAGGCCCAAAAAATGAGAGAAAAAGAGAGAAGGGACAGTGCTACTATCCTTTTACCATACTTGTGCTTCAAAGTAGCACCATGATCTTCATAATAAGAGAGTCTCATATGTTGTCACTTTCATATACTAGTGGGAATTCTTCACTATAGAACTTGGCTTGTATATTCTAATGATGGGCTTCCTCAAAAGTGACCTAGGTCTTCGTGAGCAAGCAAGTTGGATGCACACCCACTTAGTTTCTTTTGTTGAGCTTTCATATACTTATAGCTCTAGTGCATCCGTTGCATGGCAATCCCTACTCACTCACATTGATATCTATTGATGGGCATCTCCATAGCCCGTTGATACGCCTAGTTGATGTGAGACTATCTTCTCCTTTTTGTCTTCTCCACACAATCCCCATCATCATATTCTATTCCACCCATAGTGCTATATCCATGGCTCACACTCATGTATTGCGTGAAGGTTGAAAAAGTTTGAGATTATTTAAGTATGAAACAATTGTTTGGCTTGTCATCGGGGGTATAGAAGTTGGGAACATCTTTGTGTGGCGAAAATGAAGCATAGCCTAACTATATGATTTTCTAGGGATGAACTTTCTGTAGCCATGCTATTTTGAGAAGACATGATTGCTTTTGATTAGTATGCTTGAAGTATTATTATTTTTATGTCAATATGAACTTTTGTCTTGAATATTTCGGATCTGAATATTCATGACACAATTAAGAAGATTTACATTGAAATTATGCCAAAGTATCACTCCGCATCAAAAATTCTCTTTTTATCATTTACCTACTCGAGGACGAGCAGGAATTAAGCTTGGGGATGCTTGATACGTCTCCAACGTATCTATAATTTTTGATTGCTCCATGCTACTTTATCTACTGTTTTAGGCAATATTGGGCTTTATTATCCACTTTTATATTATTTTTGGGACTAACCTATTAACCGGAGGCCCAGCCCAGATTTGCTGTTTTATGCCTATTTCAGTGTTTCGAGGAAAAGGAATATCAGACGGAGTCAAAACGGAACGAAATCAACTGGAGAAGTTATTTTTGGAAGGAAAGCCACCGGATAGACTTGGACTCTACGTCAGAAGATACGGGAGCTGGCCACGAGGGTGGGGGGCGCCCCCCTAGGCGTGCCCACCTGCCTCGTGGGCCCCTCGAAGCTCCACCGACGTACCCCTTGCACCCATATATACCTACGTACCCTAAAACTTCCAGAACAGAAGATAGATCAGGAGTTCCACCGCCGCAAGCCTCTGTAGCCACCAAAAGCTCTCGGGAGCCTGTTCCTGCACCCTGCCGGAGGGGGATCCCATCACCGGTGGCCAACTTCATCATCCCTGCGCTATCCATGACGAGGAGGGAGTAGTTCACCCTCGGGGCTGAGGGTATGTACCAGTAGCTATGTGTTTGATCTCTCTCTCTCTCGTGTTCTCTCTCGTGTTCCCCCTATGGCACGATCTTGATGTATCCCAAGCTTTGCTATTGTAGTTGGATCTTATGATGTTTCTCCCCCTCTACTCTCTTGTGATGAATTGAGTTTCCCCTTTGAAGTTATCTTATCGGATTGAGTCTTTTATGAGAACACTTGATGTATGTCTTGCCGTGATTATCTGTGGTGACAATGGGATATCATGTGCCACTTGATGTATGTTTTGGTGATCAACTTGCGGGTTTCGTGACATTGAGAACCTATGCATAGGGGTTGGCACACGTTCTTGACTCTCCGATAGAAACTTTGGGGCGCTCTTTGAAGTACCTTGTGTTGGTTGGATGAATCTGAGATTGTGTGATGCATATCGTATAATCATGCCCACAGATACTTGAGGTGACAATGGAGTATCTAGGTGACATTAGGGTTTTGGTTGATTTGTGTCTTAAGGTGTTATTCTAGTACGAACTCTTTTATAGATTGATCCGAAAGAATAACTTTGAGGTGGTTTCGTACCCTACCATAATCTCTACATTTGTTCTCCCCTATTAGTGGCTTTGGAGTGACTCTTTGTTGCATGTTGAGGGCTTGTCATATGATCTATCTATGTTATTATTGTTGAGAGAACTTGCACTAGTGAAAGTATGAACCCTAGGCCTTGTTTCCTATCATTGCAATACCGTTTACGCTCACTTTTATCGCTTGCTACCTTGCTGTTTTTATAATTTCAGATTACAATTACCTTTATCTACTATCTATTTTGCACTTGTATCACCTTCTCTTCGCCGAACTAGTGCACCTATACAATTTACCATTGTATTGGGTGTGTTGGGGACACAAGAGACTCTTTGTTATTTGGTTGCAGGGTTGTTTGAGAGAGACCATCTTCATCCTACGCCTCCTACGGATTGATAAACCTTAGGTCATCCACTTGAGGGAAATTTGCTACTGTCCTACAAACCTGTGCACTTGCAGGCCCAACAACGTCTACAAGAAAAAGGTTGTGTAGTAGACATCACGGCGCAGTGAAGTCCGGGCGACGCGCGTCCCCTTGCCCGCCACACCTCCCGCCACGCGTAACGCGCCGGCCAAGCCTACCGCGCGGCGCCTCGGCCTATATAAGCCAAGAACCAGCGCGCCGGAGGTACGCACACACACTACACCGCCGACACGCCCACTTCTCCCTCTTCCTCCTCTCGCCGTCTCCATCTCAGAAGGATGGCCGAGCGCTTTCTAGGCGACGTCGCGGTAGCGAATGGTTTCGGGCGCCGCCGCCTTCACGAGGACGAGGCTCGCCTCCTCTATGAGGCTGAGTACCCGGCCCTGCCGGACATGCGGGTGCCCGGGTCATGGAGGATCAGCGTCGGCGGCGTGCCGGTGCCACCACCACCCACCGGGGCGGCGCGCCGTGCGGAGATCGCACGCATCTGCGCGTCCCTGCCGCTGGCGGCGAGGGAAGGCCCGTGGTACACCCCTGACAGCCTGCTCTGGGAGCCCTATTTTCGCCGCCGACACGCCGAGCAGCTCGAGGCGACGAATGGCGTCGTGCCCTCCGGCAGGCTCAACTCCAAGGGCCGGCGCCGGTGGTGGGGCGTATCCGGCCGCATGTTGGAGGCCGTCCTCGAGTACATCAAGGGCAGCAACACGTCGTGCCTCGAGTACCCCGCTCCCCCAACCTTCTCACGCCGCCGTGGGAGCTCCTGGACGCCGAGACGTATGGAGCGGCCCAGCGCGTCCTCCTCCTCGTCCGGTCGCTCATCAGGCTCTCCCTGCCTTTGCCCTGTCAAGCCGGAGCCCCAGGACACGCCGGTCAGCGCGCGCACCCGCAGCTCCTCCGGTGTCCGCATCGGCGACTCCACCCCCCAATCCGGCCGCTTCGTCCTCGTCGAGCCCAAGCCGGAGCCCAGCCTCCCCGCGGAGTACAAGGAGATAGCCCGGCGCGGCTTCTCTGACGAGGATGCCTTGCAGTGGGCGCGGGACGACTACCTCCGCGACGAGATGGTCTGGCAGCGCCGGGCCCTGGAAGATATCGAAGCCCGCAAGCGCGGGCGCGAGGACAAGCACAGTGTCGTCATCCTCGACATCGACGACGAGGAGGACGCCCGCGGACCATCCAACCCGCCGTGCCAACCGGGGGAGGGATGCAGCAGGGACGACGGCGGCGGAGGCGACGACGATGGCGGCGACTACATGCGGTTCTACAGCCTCCTCGGCATGTAGAACTGCGAGGGCGGGCGGCGGGCGGTGGGGAGCGGCGAGGCAGACGGCGAGGAGCGGCGATGGAGACGGCGAGCGGCGATCCCTAGTAGTTTTTTTTTGTAAAATATGTTTAAGTTTGAACGAACTCGCCAAAGTTTGCAATGAATTTGTGCCGTGTTTGTGCCGTGTTTAAATTTTTTTAAAATAACATGGGCGCCGCGACTGGGGGGCATCACGCCCCTAGCGCACGGGTTAGCACCGGTGCGCCCCCAGGGGGCGATTTTTAGCCCCCCCGGGAGGCCAACGGCTGGAGATGCTCTTATGCACTCGTAACAGAAGGAATATGAAGAATTCAGGACAGTCGGTCAGAAACGGGTCTTGAACCACTACAGGAATCCTCTGCCCCAAACCCCCAGTTTCCGTAGAGTGCCCATGAACGCTATAGAGATATACAACATGTTTAACCCTCTACTATTTCGGATAGAAGTAATTCGAGAACAAAGATAATCTGAGACGGATCGGCATCGCCCAAGTAAAAACAGGGGAAGAAGGGAACAAAGCCAGCGGGTGCGGGTCGGCTCCCATCCGGGCTGTCCGTCCACGATCGGACGGCCATCCCATGCAGCAGGGGTCCCAACCAGATCGGGACCCGGTTAATTAAATCTTGCAGGGTCATTACGCTAATCTCCATCTAATCGCCCATCTTGCAGCCATAGTAATCTCACACTAATCATGCTTAGCGCGCGGTTACTTGCAACCATTATAAGAGCGAACCCCTCACGTCGCCTCCGCCGCGCTCCTCTCTCTCTTTTCTCTCTGTCTCGCTCTCTTTTCAATCCAGTTGTGGCGGCGGAGGACGTGGAGTTCGTGGACTACGAGCGGGACGACGGCGACGAGGACGATGAAGGGATGGAGGACGAGGAGGAGGACGGAGGTCTTGACCCGCGCTCCCCGTTTCCCACATCGCCGCCCTCGCCATGCCGAGCACCAGCAGGGGCCGCTTCGTCGGCCGCAGCCGCTCCATCATCGCCTCCAACCGTGACCGCTTCGACTCCATCCTCTTCGCCGTCACCTCCGCGCACGGCGGCCTGCAGCGATGTGAGGACGCCTTGCCCAACCCCCTCCCCCTTTTTTGGGGGGCACGATCCCTAGGTTTGGAGCCTCCGGCCGGGGGTTCGTGATGTTTTAGGTGGGTTCGTGTGTTGTTTGGGGTTGGCTCCGTTAGGAATCGCGAGGAAAGTTTGCGGGCTAGGGTTTGTGATTGGTGATTTTCGTGAGGGTGATAGAGGCGGAGTGTTCCAATCTTTCGATGAGATGATAACTATCGATTTGCTGGAGCCGATTTTGACGATCTGACTACGAACATGAATGACGTTGTGCCTTAGCAATCGCTAAACCAACTCCGAGAGGTTATTGACCATGCTGGAGCACGATCAACCTGACCACGAAGGTCTATTCCGGTAAGCAATTGAAGTAATAATATGATAATGCAATCTGAATATTGCGAATATATATGAAATATTGATAATGGTGGGGATCCGCGGGCGGTCTTGGTCTGGTCGTTGGACACAAACGAAGTACACAAAGTTGCAATAGCTAACTTTTAACTAAAAAGATCCCAAGAAAAAAGTTACTAGATTAATCTACTTACGTAGGATCAAGGGATGTCAGCCAAGGAGGTGGGAGGACGTCCCAAGACATTCTAAAACTAACCCTAGGTCATACAAGGCTCACGGGCCCAAGTGGAGGTGATGTGACCTTTGGACTTGTAGTTTGACTCGGATTCTAGTGCTGCGTCAGATTGTTTCGTAAATATCTCAACGCTTCGGATGAATTTGAAGGTGAATACAATTGGGTTGGAAAATGCACGAAATCTACCTTCCAACAAAAAAGAATCAACCAATTCGGAGTCCGGACAAAAGAGAAATTGACGTGTTGAGTCAGGTATGTCTATGTAGTCCGAATCTGAGTGGAGAACGTGAGAAACTTGGACTATCTTATCTTCTGCTAAAAGTGACGCGAGAGAACTTCTTGAGCAACACCTAAACGTCCCTTTTTCCCTTATCTTCATATGTGGATTATATAAATGTCCCATACACTTGCAATTAGACATGACACAAAAGTCTGTGAAGTATTTTTGTTTTGGATAACATAAATAAATTATTGAATAGTTTGCATTAGAAATTACCTTATAAATATGCATGTATCCAATATTTTTAGTCGTACCAAGGTAGTTATGTCCTCATCATCCTCACCTTCTTGAAAACAAAGCCGTTCTTGGCGTTGCTTAATCTGAAATGTGGCTAACAACCGAGACAAGGTGTACATGTTGTATATGTATATGCCATCCTTTTTAGTTCCCCGTCGATCTCTGTAGTTAACACAAAATTAATGAATATAAATGTATGACTTATGGAGAACTATGAAATCCTCCGTCCTTTACTATTAGGTAAAAATAAAGATAAAGATATATACACGTCTATTTTCAATCAGCATATACAGTCTGTTGTTTGGTCTGTGTTACCATGCGACGGCCATCGGCGCGACGCAAGCTACGCCTGCCAATATAATCTCACGCTGAGTTTGATCTTTGTTTTAGTGATGCTCTGCGCAGGGCGTCCTGCTGATTGGATGGCTGGCAGCATTTTTCGCTTTTGCGCTTTATCCTTTTTTCCTACAACATCAGGGTAAAGAGTTTGTTATGTCAGCATGAATCACTAAAGCCAGAGTGAGGACATTTTTATATTTTATGAACGTAGAAGAAGGAGTTCAGATTGTTTTCTCTTCTTCGTGAATTCAGGATGTGAATTCTTCCTGAACACTACATCTAATTTATTTGCGGAAACTACATTTTTTCCTGGGTGCTCGACTCTTCTATGTGTTTTACTTCCAACAGGACTCTTCATTCATTATCGAAAAAACTAACGCCCACATGTGCGGGCGTTTGCACATCACCCACACGCCTTCATCACCACTCATTTTGCCACATATGAACAAATGACATCAGCAGAAATCTTTTTGGTTTTGGCTTAAAAATATTTTATCTCCTAACTAAAAAAGCGAATTAAAAATCCGTTTTCACCATTAAATCCATTTCGACGAGATCTTCAAAACTAGACCTCGTGTTGATATGTTTCGACAAATTTCTTTTTTGCCCAAAAATTGCCATGATGTTTACACTGTAGTTGCCACGGTGCTTAACCTAAAGTTGTTATGTGGCAATTTTAGTTTGTAGATCATGGCAATTTTAGTTTTAATGATGGCAATTCCAGTATTTTGACCATGATTTTTTTTTCATGAACCATGGCAATTTTTAGTGCATGTATCATGGCAATTTTAGTTTATGGTGCATGGCAAGTCTAGTTTCTTAATTCTCCGTTTTATAATATGTCAAAATTTATTTTTTAATATAGAAGAAAATAGCTGAAACATAACATGGCAACTTTAATGTAAACATCATGACAATTCATGTGCAATAGACATGACAACTTTTAATCAAAAAAAAATTCATCAAAATATATTGATACGAGATCTAGTTTCGAAGATCTCGTCGCGAGGGACTTAATGATGAAAACGGATCTTTAATCGGATTTTTCATTTAAGAGATAAACCATTTTAAGAACTGAAAATTCAAAAAAAAACCACATGCATGCATGCGATGACATGGCGTAGTCTGTATGTTATAGGGCGTGTGGACGGGTTTGATTCCCACCACACGTGTGGGCCTTAGCGTTGTCCTTCATTATTGGCTGGGTGCTCGGGACTCCTCCATGTCCGTGTGTTTTAGTCCGAACAGGACTCTTAATTATTTTTTCCTGGTGCTCCAACTCCTCCCTTTGTACAACTTTTTTTAATTTGGGGGTGTCGTACTTTGCAATATAAATAGACCAACGTAGGCTTTATTTTTTGAGGGAACGTAGCTTATATCCACGTGACATGCTACACCGTTTGTACACAATAATATTTGTACATGTAATGTTGTATCTTTTATATCTTAACCATTAATTTTTAATATTGACGGTTATGATAATTTAATCTATGTGGACAAACATGATGGTTTATTTGACTTCTGTTTTAAATATATACTCCCTCCGTTCCCTGATATAAGATGTATAGATTTTGGAGAAAAAGTCCGAAATATAAGGTGTATTGCGTTGCATCACTCGTTTGGATAACTTTTTTAGGGATTCGATTACATTTCCATATATTAGGCAAGCTCCTCTATTTTCTCATGTCAATTAGTCAAGTGTAGTCTCTCCCAAAACTTGTGAAAATTTCCCTCCACGTGCATTCTTTAATTTTCGTGTCAAAAACTATACACCTTATATTCAGGAACGAAGGGAGTAATAGATAGAAGATATCAACGGGCCTTAGAAGGCCAAGTGGTGGAAAGCTATTTGGGCCACTTGGGCCCAAGTAGTAGGTGGCGCCCCTTCCCTCTTGTCGAAGGAAGGGGGGAGTTAGAAGGGGAATGC
>NC_041389.1:656277668-656278643 GCF_002162155.2 Triticum dicoccoides | reverse complement strand
CTCCTCTCCTCCCTCCAACCTACAAGGTTTTGGCACTTTTGAACACACAAGTTTTTTAGCCTCCTCTAGTTCTCTAGTTCTAGTTCTAGTTGATCTAAATAGAGCGAGACCTAGATCCTCTATTCCTCATAATTAGAAGCCCAGTGTGGTTCTAATCTCTTCCCTCTAATTTTTCGGCGACGATTAGCTCTGGACGGTGAAGCGCTTCCAGATCATGAAGACCGTATGCTTGCAATCTCTATTAAGGTCGCGCTTTCGGTCTTCCATTCGAGGGATTGTTCATCGGCGATTCGAGGGACTCCAAGTATGATCTATACCAAATCGTCTTCTTCCGCTGCAACTTAGAGTTGGTAACGATCTAATCCAAACCGTTATTGCATATTTATAGTGTACCTGGTTGATCGCAGGGTGATTTCGTTCTTTGTTTTCTGCTATGATTCAGAGCACAACAAACCCGGGAACGAGATCCCTTGATCTGCCACCTAAGGAATCGCCACATGAAGCCACCTCTTGGTCCACCATCCCCACTGAAGGAGACGCCGATGTCGCCGTGTCCGGAGTGCTACACCAGGACCCTTGCACTGTAGATGTCGGCCGAGGTCGCCATCCCCATGTTGTTGCTAGACGGGGCGCCCCACCATTGGGAGGAGCAGCCATAGTACGAAGATCTCACGCCACCATCCACCACCCCTCCAGGAAGTTATGCCATGGCCGCGGGACGCGAGATCCCCACCATCCCCTTCACTTGTGACACACAAGCTATCCCGGCGGCCACCTCTAGGGACGACAATGGAAGATGGAAGGGAGGAGGGCGTGGCGGCAGCGAAGGACCTTTTGCTCATTGTGTTATACGTAGGCAATAGGCATAAACTATTCAATTACGGTTGTAGTTTTTCTTGTGCGTTGCTTTTCTTGGATATTTATGATGAAAAATATATGCAATGCTATTTTCTTTTATAGACTTAGTAGAACTAT
>NC_041389.1:656209149-656277468 GCF_002162155.2 Triticum dicoccoides | reverse complement strand
TATATATATATATATATATATATATATATATATATATATATATATATATATATATATATAGACACACACATATATATATATATATATATATATATATATATATAGTGGTAGCAATTAGATATGTAAATACCTTGGGTGTGATAACATCTTTTTTAAAAGCGTGTGTGATAACATCTTGGGGTGAGTTGGGCGGATCGATGATGGCCGCGGAGAAAAAAAAGTACAAAGAGGCATTATGCCAAGCCTCTAACCGCCTCTGTTTAAGACCTCGACCCCTGTACCCTCCCATGCCTCTATTATGGACGGCGGGGAGGGCATCCCGCCACCGCCGCCAGCACCTTCGTCTCCCTCCCTCCTCCCTCGCTGCCATTAGAGGACACGACCGGGCAAAGCCTGGTCGGCATTGGGAGGGGGGAGGGGGTTCGCCTTCTCTTGTAGGGCCAGTGCCACGGGGCGGCACAGCTGGGTCGGGACACCATCGTGGCGAGTGTTGCGGTGGCGCTCGGGACCGGTGGCGCATGACGGTCTTCGAGGTGGTGGATCGTGCAGGCGAGGGGGTGGGGGCGGACTGGGATCCACCCTAATCTGGTGTCCATCTTCAGCCGGCGGCGTGGGCTATGGGTAGCACGGGCCGGTGTCCTCTGCCGTGGTGGCGATGATGTTGGCATGGTGGAGGTCCTGGTGCTCTTATCGCATCACGACAATGATCTGCATGATTGGTCCTTCTAGATCTGGCCGTCGACGTGTTCTGTAACTACCGCAGGAGATCTTGCCCAAGATATCTGGATCGGATAAAATCCGGTCGTGCGCGTCCACATCAGCCTACGCGCCTCCATGAGGGCACGTCACGAAGCTCTGTTGTTTGTTGACACCATGAGACAAGTCGGTATCTCGATTTGCATGGCACAGACAATGGTGGATAAAGTCATGGTGGCTGAGATCGGAGGATCAGTAAGGCAGAGGGGCCTTGGAGCTGATGGTGTCAGCTAGATGTTTGATAACTTCCAGAAGCAACAATGACAAGCGGGGGCGGCAGCACTGGAGGATTTCATTTTTGATGGTGCTCCTCGGTTGCTGAGTCTTGACTTTCAAGGTGAAAACCTAAGGTCTGACCTTCATTAGTTGTGCTTGGCAATTGCCTTGTTGAAGGTATTATTTTGAGAGCTCGGACTTTCTCTAGGGTGAAAACCTAAGATTTTGGATCGGACGACGAGGCGCTTGTGCACACTTTGCTTCTTTAAGGTGTTTTGGAGACCTTTTATGTTTTTCGGATGTTGTCTTTAGTGGTGATTTGTTTGCTGCTCGCGAGAGGAGTTGATCACTGTGACAAGGTCTTTATTCTTTCTTTGTTTTTTATTTTCTTTTCTGGTTGTGTGTATTCTGGATGTCTTTGAGACATTTTATTGGTGTAGAGACTGGATGTAATTAGTATCTTTGCAATATTACTATATTTTTTCTTAAAAAAAGGCATTACGTAAGCAGCTTGTCTTAGATTTAGTGCGTTGCGTGATCTGATATTCCTATGGTTCTTCAACCTCCCAATCGGCAAGGAATCGATCTGAGCTCATGACCTACTTTAAACGATCAAAGCTCTTTGAACAAAGCAGAAATTGCCACTCTTCCACCTTACAATACTTACGTCTCTAATTTTCGTCGAGTATCATCTTTAGAAAAAGCAAAGCTTCTCTTTTCGTTTTGCCAGGGAATAAGCAAAGTGCCATGCATTGTGTCCACTCCATGCTTTTTTAAAACAGAAGCAAGGGATTCAGCTATCATGGAGCAACGAATATTTTTATGGACAAAAAAGAGTCCCATTCGGTTGCCACGTCGCCAAAGGCAAACCCTCTATATCTACAGTCGCATGACATCTCACATTTTTGCATGCTGCCATCTCAACTTCAAACCTGTTGCTCTTGAAGCTGCTGTCGAGGGGCCATCGCGTGTCGACATCTTCTCTAGGGGATGATATCCAGGTTAGCTCTTCTTACGTGGCTCTGGCAAAATATATTAGGAGTGTACGTTTTGTTATCTTGGAAGCCTTTTACTTTAGGAGTGTCTATTTAATAATTGGTCATTTTTTTCTATCCAATACCTAGATTTTGGGAACATTTTTTGCAATGAAGATGGAACTTTTTTCTTAAATGGAAACATTTTTCTATGAAAATATAACATCTATTTTTATAAGCTTTCAATCTAGTACTCAGATTTTGGTAATGTTTTTGCAATGAAGATGAAGCATTTATTCAAGTGGTGACATTTTTCTATGAACGTGTAACTTTTTCTATGAAGATGTAACTTTTTTTGTTAAGTGATAACATTTTTTATGAACATTATGTACTCTCTCTGTAAAGAAATATAAGAGCATTTAGATCACTAATTTAGTAATCTAAATACCCTTATATTTCTTTACGGAGGGAGTAACATTTTTCTATGAACATGGAACATTCTTAATAAAGATGAAGCATTTTTTGTGACGAAGAAACAGTTTTATGAATTTAAATCAATTTTTGTGAAGTGGAACATTTTTATTTTAGCTGAAACATTTTTTCCATCTAATACCCAGAGTTTCGTAACTTGTTTCAATAAAGATGAAGCTTTTGTTAACCAAAAATCTGGTTATTAGCAAGGAAAAATGACCAAGTATTAGATGGCAAATCCGTTTACTTCTAGTCCATAGTACTAATGTCTAAAACCTATGGGTCAAATTTCACATAGCTACGATACACTGAATAATCATCAACGATAGACTAAAAAATATATCATGAACCAACTTAGGGTTGGATGGTTAGGAGACATTGCCGTCGACTACGAAGATGTGTATGGTGACTTCGTCAATCTCATGATGTGCCGGTTCAGTGTATCGAAGGTGCTCATAGGAATATGATATACGTGCGTGCGTTCGTAGAGGTGAGTTTATATTTGTGTATGTGAGCGACTTTGATTTTACTTTGTTAAAAAAACTTAAAAGCCATCAACAGTAGGACAATTAGTCTTTTGATAAGATGTTAGCATCTCAAATCATCTACGATGCTGGGCACAGTTTCCCTCGGCCACAGTGCGTTGCGGAAGGTGCACTACTTATATGGTATTGTGCACCTATAGCATGCAAGCTGTCGTTAAGCTACAAAATGTGGATTAGCCAAAATGTTAACAAAAAACATTGGATGGTGATTGGTTTATTGCCAATAAGATTTAGTTTGGCTACTGATGTAATACCTTTTGGCTAGTCTTATTGGTATGCTGCACAAAGGACTAGGCATATTCAGACTTAGCCAAATGTATGTTTTCCACCTCTAAACAACGGGACTCGGCTTTCTTTTCTCTCTATGTCTTTTCCCTACCGGCCAGCCCGGCTCCTATTTCTTCTCCATCCCCTCTCCTCGCCCCCACCCCCAACCGGCAAGCCCTGGTTCCCACACCTCGCCCACATCCCAGGTATTTCCCAACTCAAAACACAAAGCGCCACGTGCCACGGTTGCCATAGCACACAACGGGTTCGATGGAGAAGAGCCGGTTTACTTGGACGGGCAGGATGTGGCGGCTGGACTGAGGTGGTGCGAGGCTTTAGAGCAACCCAACGCGCCCATTCAAACTGTCCATCTGTGTTCGTTTAGGTCAAAACCAAAAACAATGCCGATCCAACGCGCTGACCCGAACGGATGAGCCTTCGTTTTTTATCCGCGCACGACCCATTTCTACCTTAAATTTAGGCCGCTTTTGCGCCGGCGCGGACACGAACCAGATGCACGAGACACCCGCCCTTGTCCTTCCTCTGGTCTGCCAGTCAATGGCACATTGGCCATTTCCTTTTCCTCCCATCGACAACAACCACACTAGGCCGCCCCTCCATAGCCGCCGCCACCCAGTTACAGTGCCCAGGCTGCCCGTCCGCACCAACATACCTCACCCAGAAACACGTCACCCCCGACTGTTTTTTCGCCGCAGTTGCAGCACGGTCAACGTCGACGCCACCCCCTCGCCTCCGCCGCCACTAGTAGAAAAGAGGGCTTTGGTCCACCCCGGGCTAGCCCATTAGTCCCAGTTCAATCTAGAATCGGGACTAATGGGGGCATTAGTCCCGGTTCGTGCGCCCAGGGGCCACGTGGGCCATTTGTCCCGGTTCGTCTGGACCTTTTAGTCCCGGTTGGTGCCACGAACCGGGACTAAAGGGTGCGATGCCCATTAGTACCGGTTCGTGGCACCAACCGGGACTAAAGATTAGACCTTTAGTCCCGGTTCGAGCCACCAACCGGTACTAATGGGGTTTGAGGCATTAGTACCGGTTCATGGCACGAACCGGTACTAAAGGTCACATTTTCAAACTCCACCCCCCCATCGCCTTTTCAGTTTTAAAAAAAATAAAAGAAAATGTCAAAAAAATAAAAAAAATAAGTTTCGTATGTGATATGTGGTCTAGTTGTTGGGAAAATTTGCAAATGTGAATTTCGACTTTATTTGTAAAATCTCTCTAGAATTTAGTAAAATGGGCATAACTTTTGCATACTGACTCGGATGAAAAAGTTTTTTATATGAAAAATCATCTACTCAAAAAGTTACATCCAAATTTAACCGGGGGAACCCCGTTAAACATTTTCAAAATCCTCAAAACCTAACAGAAAAAAGTTACAGGGCTTTTAAGATCTAGAGTGGAAAAAATCAAAAAAAATTCAAACTGTGGTCAAACAATGGTCAAACTAATTATTCTAGAATATTAGTGTTACTAAATAATTATTTCAGTTATTTTGAATTTTGGTCAAATCTGGTCAAACTGTGGTCAAACTATGGTCAAACAATGGTCAAACTAATTATTCAAGAAATATTAGTGTTAATAACTAATTATTGTTTTTTAAAATAATAGTTTTAAACTCAAACAGTGAAATGTGTCACTTCATGCTCACGCAAAATTCCTGAGGGTTAATAGGATTGACATCTTACTATTGTCAGGAAAACAACAAGTGCGGACTTGAAAACGAGGGAGAATAGAACCCGGAAGTTAAGCGTGCTCAGGCTGGGGGAGTGGGAGGATGGGTGACCGTTCGGGAAGTTAGATGATTAGGAATGATGAGGGGTGATTAGAGATTAGAGGATAAATTGAGCAGTGATGAGGGTGGTGATTAGAGATTAGAGGTTAAAATAATTCAGAAATTTGAAAATAAAAAAAATTCAAAAAAAAATCAAAAAAAATTTGAAAATAAATTGAGCAGTGATGAGGACTAAAGGTGGAGCTCCACGTGGCCGCGACCTTTAGTCCCGGTTCCAGTTTGAACCGGGACTAAAGGGGGAGGCATTAGTAACGACCCTTTAGTCCTGGTTCAAGAACCGGGACTAAAGGCCCTTACGAACCGGGACTGATGCCCCCTTTTCTACTAGTGCGCCGGCAGCACCGCCAAGCGCAGGTACCTCGCTCGTCGGTCGCTGTCGTGTTCACCTCCACACTGACAGGCCTACTGGCTGGTTAGAGAGAGGCGCGAGGCTCTTCACCGGCCGGCTTCTCTACGCCTGCAAGATGTTCGGCGGTTCGCTTGCAAGGTACAAAAATGGCCGCATGACCGCGAGGACAAAAAATGCGTGTGCGCGTTGGGTGCACGGCCAACCCAAACGAGGGGGGGGGGGCACGTAACCCAACAAGATAAAAAATAGACAAACCGTGCATCCGTTTGGGTCGGCGCGTTGGAGTTGCTCTTAAAGCATCTACAATGAGACCCCTCAAAGTGACCGGACGGGCAACCTGCATAGTTCGGGGCAGAAAAAAAACACCCAACCAACCTCCTCATTTTCCTCCGATATGACTGGGCACTCAAATCCAATCCATATATGCCTTGCGTATGAGAATTGCCCGGACTGACCGGACACCGCAAAGTCATTTTTGCGCAGTTAGGTACCAGTAGATCTGAGGCCATCCACTTTTTCTGAGATTCATGAAACTGTATAGCCCACCTAGATGTATAGCACTAGTATATTTCTTGTATCTTTATTTTAGTTATTAAATCGGTGGCAGCATAATGGATCCTAAAGTACACCTTTTGTCAGGGGCAATATGCATGTAAGTCTCCCCTCTCACTCTCTACCTGCGGAACAAAGCCATAGACTTTATTTTCTCTTAGACAATTTAAATCAACCATATCTTTTAAACTATAACTAGTTTTTGAAACCTTTTCTATATTTGGACTCTTGGTGTCAAGAACTTTAAAACTATATTAGTTTTGGATACATTTCAAGCACATTTAATTTGTCACTAGAAAAATCTAAAACAAACCTATTTCACTAGAAATATGTGAAAATAACATTTTTCACACATCCCTACATCAGATGTGCCTGTCGTCGCCTCATATCCCTGCATCGGATGTGCCTGTCGTCGCTCCTCTCTAAGCAGCAGGCACGACCTTCGTCCTTGAGCGTCGGGCGGCTGCACCTGCACATCGGCCATGGATAAGCTGCTTGAGTTGAGGCTCGTGCATGCGTTGTGTATTGGCTACGTGATGCATGCTTCGGCCCGCGGCATTTACGCGCAGCCGCGCATGTGCTTGTTGCATGCTCCGGCCAGTGCTGTGCAGCGCGGTGTGCGTGCTCCGGCCAGCACCGTCGAGCGCGGTGTGTGTCCTCCGGCCGCGTAAGGACGACAGCCCTGCTGGACCTGCATGAAACGCGTGCGGCTGCATCCACGCGAGGTCATGCGAGCTTCTTCCCTACCGGCGGCGGTGCTGCTCCGGCGTGCCCGCGTCGTCCGTGCGACTGTCACGGCGTCTGCGCGTGCTCTGCCGTGCCGCACGCAAACTGTTCCATGAAATGCGCGAAGTAGATAGAATAATTTACGGAGTGTGGTTGGGTGAGAGAAAAAGTGGGATTTCGAAACGGACATGCCCGGTCACTGTGGAAGGCATATTTTTTTTTAGGGTGGGAAACCAACTTTATTCATGGAATTCCACATTGAGTGGGATACATCTTAGATCATGAGGGGCACCAAACCAAACATGCCTATCCGGATCCCTAGATAAACAAAACTTTGCTAAGCTATGTGCTTCATAGTTAACAGCACGACTCTCAAAAGTAAAAGTACAATGAAACGATGAAGCTTTCATATTTATCTCGCTGATGATTGCTTCATATGGACCGCGTCCGTCTCTTCTGATGTTCGAAACCACCTGCTGACAGTCCGAAGCAATCACAAATTGCCGAATGCCCAAATCCTCGGCGAGGGCTAGTGCCTCCCGACATGCTATCGCTTCTAGACTTGCTGGGTCAGTTACACCTTCGATAACGAGAGCAGAGCTGCCCAGAAAATTTCCTTCCTCATCCCTACAAACTGCAGCAGCAGCGCCACCTGTCCTTCCCCGGACTCATGCATCAACATGGATTTTGCAGTGACCTGTTGGTGGTTTTTTGGGCTTAGTATTTCTGTCTATGAACGTCGGCACGCCCCTGCCTTTTTCCTCCTGGCCACCCTTTATTCCTTCTAGCTCCGAGATGAAACTCATGATAAAACTATGTGTAGCGTGGGGGCTTTGGAAGATTGCCTCATGGATGGCTTTCCTTCTAGCATACCATATCGACCACAACGTCACTGCCACCAAGACGAAATCATTGTGGGACATTGAGTCCATTAGAGTGAATAGCCATTGCTTAGCCTTGGGCTTGGTTGTTGATATGATTTTATGTGTAACCTCCTCATTCAACAGAGCCCAGACGCTTCTTGAAGAGGTGCAGTCTACGAGGGAATGACGCCACGAGTCCCTGGCCCCACATAGACCACAGCATGGTGAATCAGACATGTGGCGATGAGCCCGCACATCATTTGTCGGCAGTGAGTGTTTAGATAGGCGCCATAAGAACATGCGAACTTTCCCTGGGACCTGAGTTTTCCACAACAGTTTCCATGCTCCTTCGTCAGCCATAGAGGTAGACGGCCCTGGCCCCTCCTCGAGCCATGCTTCCCTTCTGTTTCTAGTTGCAACAAGCATGTTGTACGCTGATTTTACTGAGAAACACCCGTGCTTTTCATGGTGCCAAGCCCAGAAGTCGGGTATATTGCGAGTGCACAGCGATATTCCCAATATCACTTGGGCATCCATTGGCAAGAAGGTAGCTTGCACCAGATGCTTATCCCATGTTGCAGACACGCCAGTGATGAGTTCAGAAACAAGGATAGGTGGGTTCAGGGTCTGACAAGCATAGGGCCTTTTCATCTCGTCCCGTGGCAACCAATTGTGTGTCCAGATCTCTGTGGTGCTTCCGTTACCAATCCTCCTGATAAGCCCTTGCTTGAGAGTATCTCTTCCCTCCATTATTGCTCTCCATACCTGGCTCGGGTGACCCCCTAACTCGGCATCAAGAAGATCTGTAGTTGGGTAGTAAACACTTTTCAGAACTCGAGCACTTAGGGTTTCAGGATTCTGCAGGAGGCGCCAAGCCTGGCGAGCTAGCATGGCCAGGTTGAACAGTTTGAAGTCTTTGAACCCTAGGCCACCCATACTCTTGGGTTGGGTCATAGTTTTCTAGGAAACCCAATGAGGTTTGCGTTTCCCTTCTTTGCTTCCCCACCAGAACTTTCTAATGAGCATGTTTAGGTGTTCACAGAGCCCTATGGGGAGTTTAAAACAGGACATAGAGAAAACCGGTACCGCTTGGGCCACAGCCTTCACTAGAACTTCCTTCCCAGCCATAGACATTGTTTGCTCTATCCACCCTTGGACCTTGCTCCACAGGCAGTCCTTAAGATACTTGAAGCACCATATTTTGAACTACCAATATCTGAAGGCATCCCTAAGTACTTCTCGTTGAGAGTTTCATTAGGAATGTTGAGTGTATCCTTTATCTCCTGTCTCACCGCATCTGGCACCCCTTTGCTGAAAAACAGTGTTGACTTTGAATAGTTGACGCGCTACCCAGTTGCTTGACAATATGTGTCCAGTACTTGGTTCACCTCATTTGCCCCCACACCGTTTGCCTTGAAAAACAGCAGGCTATCATCAGCAAATAGAAGATGGCTCATTGGTGGCGCCGTAGGAGCTACCTGTAGGCCATGCAAGTTTGATGACTCACTCTTTGATTTTAACAGGCACGAAAGGCCCTCTGCTGCTAGCAAGAACAAGTATGGAGATATTGGGTCCCCTTGTCTGATACCTCTTGAAGGGATAAACTGTTGCAACCTCTTCCCATTGAACAAAACCGAGAATTTGACTGTTGTGACCAAACTCATAACAATATTCACCCATCTCTCTGTAAAACCCAATTTGATCATGATTGCTCTTAAAAAAGGCCACTCAACCCTGTCATAGGCTTTCATCATGTCAAGTTTGAGTGCGCAAGATTGATGTTTCTTCGCTTTGTTTCTCTTCATGAAATGCAAACACTCGTAAGCCGTGATAATGTTATCTGTTATCAACCTGCCAGGAACAAAGGCTGACTGTTCTTCCGAGATTATGTCAGGGAGCACTTGTTTCAATCTGTTAGAGATCACCTTCGACGCTATTTTGTATAACACATTACACAAACTGATGGGTCGAAATTGAGACAGGAGAGTTGGGTTTTTACCTTTGGTATGAGTACCAATAAAGTTTCATTTATACACTCAGCCGACTCCGTTCCTTCTACCATCCTTAGAACTGCCGATGTCACATTACCCCCACATGTGTCCCAATGATGTTGGAAGAAGTGTGTCGGGAAGCCATCTGGACCCGGTGACTTGATCGGGAACATTTGAAACAGAGCGACTTTCACTTCTTCTTGGCTATAAGGTGCATTCAGTAGTTCATTCATGGCCTCAGTCACTTTGACCGGGACTGTGTCGAGCACTTGCTCCATATCATGAACACCCTCGGATGTGTATAGATTTTGATAAAAATTAGTAGCCATGGATTCCATCTCTGCCAAATTTTCAGTTAACTGGCCATCTGGTCTCTCCAGCGTTTTTATTTGATTTTTCCTCCTTCTCCTGCTGGCCCTGAGATGGAAGAAATACGTATTCTTGTCGCCACGCATCAACCATTCCAGCCTCGCCCTCTGTCTCCACAGTATTTCTTCCCTGTGGTAAAGCTCTGTCAATTTTTCCACTATTTTTAATTCGATATGAGATGGACCAAATCTACCTTGGATCACGCATAACTCCTGTAGTTCTGCTTTCTGACGTTGGATCTCGCGCCTGACATTACCAAAGTGATCTTTGTCCCATCGCGCCAGGTCCGATGACAGCGACTGGAGTTTGTCGTTTAGGCTGGCGACCGAAACTCCTTCTGTCCGCGCCCAGGCAGTCTGCACTGCTGGTTCTAGGGTAGGGTCCCGCTCCCATGCAATCTCATATTTAAAAGAGCGTGGGGCCCTTCTGCATGTGTTCCCATGCACGTAGCTAACAAAAAGAGGGCAGTGATCACTCGCAGCTGCCGTGCAATGTTCCAAACGTGCTGATGGAAAGGCTAACGACCACGCCGGGTTGGCAACCCCTCTGTCGAGCCTGACTCTAGTGAAAGTTCCACCTGCAACCTTTCTCTCAAACGTCCAGTCAGCTCCCACATATCCTATGTCCGTGAGCCACATGTGTCAAGCACATCCCTGAAAGCGTCCATCTGGGCCTGGCTGCGGCTACCCACTCCGGCATGCTCATGGCCATGCAAAACCTCGTTGAAATCCCCCACGACTAGCCATGGCACGTCATTAGCTCCAACTATTCCTCTGAGTGTGTCCCAAGTTTTGTACCTCTCATTCACTTGGGCTTCACCATAAACAAAAGTCACCCTTGTTTTAACTTCAACCATCTCATCAATAACAACATCAATGTGATACTTCGAATAACCAACAATTTCAAGCTTTATTTCATCGTTCCAAACGATTCCAAGGCCGCCACTTCTACCCGAGCTACTAACTGCAAAAATTTTATTAAAACCTAGCGAACCAACCATGTTTTCAACTCTTGTACCCTCTATCTGAGTTTCAAGGATGCAAAGTACAGAGGGGGCATATTGCTTCGTCAGGCCACGAAGCTCCTGGACTGTCGCGGGTTTGCCAGCCCCGCGACAGTTCCAACATAATAGACTCATTGCGCTTGGCGCGACCCCTTTGGGGGCCCGCCAGAACGCGCATCAAGGTTTTTTTGAGTCCACTAATACTCCCACTGTTTTTGTCGTTGGTCAACACGTCGGTTTTGTTCCTCTTCGGTTCCTGCTTCGCTGATGGGCTTGCTGGAATCTCAGGTGGCAGCAGAAGCAGTTGCTGTGTTGATGTTTCTGGAGCAGCCAGCGTAGTAAGTGATGAGTCTGAGATCGCCAGCGCAGCTCCCCTTTTTCTATTTCTTTCTATATCCTCCATTGAGATGTCCTGGTCACGCTTGTTCTCGTCAGTCTCCCGTGCGTTAACTGCTGTAGAAGTGGATCTACGACCTCGACCTCTGCCAGATCGGCCATTACCTCTTCCACCCCTCGACCCCGAGCCATCATTCGCTCCTCTCCCTTCACCTGGCCCTCTGCCCGGTCCCTTGAACCAGGAGGCTTTTAAATCCTTGAAGACTAGATCCTTGGGGGAATGAACTCCATCCCCACACTCTTTATAAAGGTGTCCGAGGTAACCACACACCGCACACCAGTCTGGGAGTCGTTCATACTTCACCTTGAATATCTCTCTCTGCATTGTTTCCTTCTTCTTCACCACCAGCGACACTGCATTCTTCAGAGGTTTGGTAACATCTATCTTGACCCGAACTCTGGCAAAGTTCCCTTCGAAATCCTGAGACATTGGTTCGGCGTATATGAATTCGCCCACAGTTGAAGACAGAGCCTTGATTTTTGAGAAGAAACCATCAAGGAAGTCATGGATCTGAATCCATATCTCAATCTTGGTGAGATCAATCGACGAAGGTTTTGTGTAGCTGTCATATGGTTCCAAAACCACAACCCTGCCCTTGAACGACCACGGCCCATCCTGTATCACACGTTCCCAGTCTCCCAAGCATGCAAACTGCAGCGTGTATAGATTGTCCTCGAGCGGTCTGATTTTCACATCCTTGGCCAGGTCCCAAGCCGCCCTCATGTTCCTAAAAAACCAATATTGGCTATAGGTTCGATCCGTGTGAACCCTAGCTATTGCCATCCAGCGGGTCGCCTCCGCCGGTAATTCCTCGTCTCCGATCACCACATCTTGGAGATTGGCTTCCTTGAGACCAAGCTCCTCCATCATCGCCTCCAGGTCACGTGAAACCGCCCGATCCAGAAGCAGCATCAGCCATAGTTCTCTTGCCCGAGAGTTGATGAACCGCGGGCGGTAAGATCCCAGCGATCCTGTTCCACCGCCAGGAGGCGGAGCCCCGAGGACCCCGAGCGACGCCGGCGATAGAGATAGGGGAGGGGGAGAGGACGATCTCTACGTGGGGGCGAAAACAATCGCCGCAGAGAGGAGTTAAACCCTAACGAGAGGGGAAGAGTCCCGAAACAGCCATAGGTACTGTGGAAGGCATATGGGTAGCCGAATTTAAAATGCAAACTGAAGCGAGGGCATTTCTGGGCTCCATCAGCCAACTCGCTATATCATGGGCCATTGGGGCCGTCAGATAGAGCTCTCACTGTTACGCAATGCCGGATCCTCTAACATCAGTGTTTCGACCCACATGTGTTAATCAGGTCCAACCAGAGAGCAACACGGATTTATGAGGGCCCTCTCCCACAAAGGACTATCCTGATAGGAGGGGACACCCACACTCATATAAATCATGTTCTGTCTCCTCCCACCACCGATGTGGTATTAAGCCCAACAATCTTCCCCTCACACATTGGCCCGCTAACACCAGGGTTTCCAGCCTCCCAACCATGACCAACCACCCGTGAGTCCATCGAGATTTATTCTGGGTACATGGGCTCTGATACCATTTATTATGCAATCCGGATCCGCTAACACTAGCATTCCCGACCCACATGCATCAACCAGACCCAACTAGAGAGCAAGACCGACTTATGAAAGGCCCTAGGCCCTCTCCCCTCAAAAGACTAGCCTGATAGGAAGGGACCCCCGCATCCTTATAAATCGTGTTATGCCTTCTCCCACAATCGATTTGGGACTCAACCCAACAATCTTCCCCTCACACATGGGCCCGCTAACACCAGTGTTTTCAGCCCACCAACCATGACCGACCACCCATCACTAGTAGAAAAATGACCTTTAGTCCCGGTTTGTAAAGGATCTTTAGTCTTGGTTCTGTAACTGGCACTAAAGTGTGAGGACTAAAGGCCCCCCCTTTAGTCCCGGTTCAACACGACCCGGGACCAAAGGCCCACCACGTGGCACGAGCCCGTACCGGGGGCTAGGGGACCTTTTTTTTATTTTCTTTGAATTTTTTTTGAATTTTTGTTCTGATTTTTCAAATTTCTGAATTATTTGACGATTTAATCTCTAATCACCCCTCATCATTGCTCAACTGTGGAGCACTCATTCCAAATCGTCTAACTTCTCGGCTGGTCACCCATCCTCTCACTACTCCAGTCTGAGCACGCTTAACTTTTGAGTTCTATTCTCCCTAGTTTTCAAATCTGCACTTGTTGTTTACCTAACAATAGTAAGCTGTCAATCCTATTAACCCTCAGGAGTTTAGCTTGAGCATGAAGTCACATGTTTTTACTGTTTGAGTTTGAAACTATTATTTAAAAAAACAATAATTATTTAATAACACTAATATTTCTTGAATAAGTAGTTAGACCATAGTTTGACCAAAATTCAAAAAAATTAAAATAATTATTTAGTAACACTAATATTGTTGAATAAGTAGTTTGACCAGATGTAACCAAAATTCAAAAAAAAACTGAAATTTGAGCATAACTTGTTTCTTTTAAGAATTTGAGGATTCTTAAAATTTGCAAAACGGCCTATGATAGTCGAATTCGGATGCGCATTTTCGTGCTGAACATTTTGATATATTATGCGTTTTTTTCGACATCGTATACAAAAGATATGGTCGTTTTACTTTTTCATAACACTTTTTTGCAAAACATTTCAAAATTTATGTTTTTAAATTTCCCTAACTACTAGATGTAGTAACATAACTACATCTCGAAGGATTTTAATTTTTTATCTTTTTTTTTTCAAAACTGAAAAGGCAATACCCGGTGGGGAGGGGGGGGGGTTGAAAATTGCCCTTTAGTCCCAGTTTGTGTCTCCAAGCGGGACTAAAGGTTAGACCCATTTAGTCCCGGTTTGTGATACAAACCAGGACTATAGGTTGGCCCTTTAGTCCCGGTTTGTGTCACAAACCCGGACTAAAGGGGCTCATGGGGCCCCGACCTAACACCAGTCTGCCACCACCCCTTTAGTCCCGGTTTGTGACACAAACCGGGACTATAGGTCATAAATGAACCGGGACTAATGTATAGCCGTTCGAACCGGGACTAATGGCCACATTAGTGCCGATTCATTTACCAACCGGGACTAATGAGATGAACATTAGGTCATTTTTCTACTAGTGCGTGAGTCGATCGAGATTTATTCTGGGTACATGGGCTCTAATACCATTTATTATGCAATCCCGGGTCTGCCAACACTATCATTTCCGGTCCACATACGTCAAACTAGGCCCAACTAGAGAGAAAGGTCGACTTATGAGAGGCCCTGGGCCCTCTTCCCCCAAAAGACTAGCCTGATAGAAAGGGACTCCCGCACCCTTATAAATCGTGTTCCGCCTTCTCCCACAATCGACGTGGGACTAAACCAACACTCGCAAGTTTGGGAGGCGGCACAACGAGGAAAGTGGTGGCAAAAAGTTGGCAAATGTGGTGCTAGGGTTGTCAATCGCTAGAGGGCTCTCGCAAGCTTGGTCGGTGGCACGAGGCCTGGAAGTAGCCCTCCTTCTTCTTCACTCAGTTGACATAGCCGGGCGTTCGATGCCTGGTGCGGGTGGAGCAGGGAGGTGCTTGCATTGGGGACTTGAAGGGTCCTGGTAGCCTATTTGACCGGCCCAGACCAAAGGGAATGGCGCAGTGGCGACGAGCCCTAGCTCGGAGGAAAGGCCCGCTGGCAGGAAGAGCGGGGATGGTCTCTTGGTGGCGTGGGCAGATCGACGGTGCAGAAAAGCACACCACGACGGTCGTAAATAGTAGTGCATTGTCCAGTGGTGATCTCCAATGGCACGGGGAGGTGGAGTTGGGCGGTGTCAGACATGATCTAGGAAAAGGGGGCCACATTGGCGGACCAAAGAAGGACGACCATCTGGCCAAAGAGACATATTTGGCTGCTCTGGAGGTCAAAACACTGCCCTCTAGAATAGCCAAATATATATGGCTACTGCTAGCTCCTTGCCACATTTCTACTCCCCTAGATAAGCTCTTATGCAGAGCAAAAAAACCGTGTTAGGTGCCTCGCACAAAAAACACAAGGAGTGGAGTCAAAGACATTAGATAACATTTCCATATGTATGTCCCTCTATAAGAATATAAAGGGTGAACTTTGAGGCTCTTTTGGGACTTTTGCGCCACATGTATTGAAGGAATTTTAAAAAGTGCCTCAAACACATGCCTTTCAAGTTATTTTCAGAGGTGCCTGAAATGCACTTTTAAAATGGTTTTAAAATATTTGATTGAGTTAGTTGAGGCACCTTTTTTAATTGAGTTAGTTGTCGAAAAGTGCCTGGATTAGGAATTATTTCGAGGCAATAATCATAAGTTGCATGTTTTTATTAAAACGTACTTATAGCCCATGTAATCCAATGTTCCAAACAAGGGATTTAAGTCCTTCTTTTTATCCATTTGGGCAGAGAGGTAATGGCGGGATTGGAGCCGCTGGTGGTGGTCTGGAAAGGATCAGGGGTTCGAATGGTGGTGCTCCTGAGCTTCGCAGTCCAGGTCATACTCCTCGCCTTGGCAGATGTTCGGCGATACTTTAACTTGCGAGTGCTGAAAGCCATCATTTGGTCAGCATACATGCTGGCCGATACGGCGGCGGTATATGCCCTGGGCCATATGTCTTTGGTGAGTAAGTCGCCCGAGCACCATCTATGGCGCTCTGGGCGCCATTGCTTCTGGTGCACCTTGGCGGGCAAGACAACATCACCGCCTACGCAATTGAGGACAACCAGCTATGGCTGCGTCACCTTCAAAACTTTGGAGTACAGGTCATAGCAGCCGCCTACGTGTTGCATGTGTCAACCGTCCTTGGTAGCCAGACCTGGCTCCGTTCAGCCAGCATCGTCATATTTGTGGTTGGGGTTCTCAAGTACGGGGAAAGGGTAGTTGCACTCCTGTGTGCATGCAGCTATGCTAGTAGTAGCCTATCCGCCACCAGTTACAAGGATTTTCTCTCTAGGCACAAGAGGCCTGATGTTAACTCTGCCACGAGCCCCGCGCACGAGAGGGTGGATGTTTTGGACGCACCACCGAGGCACCGTGTAGAACTGCAATTGATAGCTTACACACTGTTGGATGTTCCCAAGAAAATGTTTGAGGGGCCGACACGCTATGTGAAAATCTATGGTGCTCAGCGCTTAAGGGGAGAAGATATGTTCAGGGTGGTCGTGATACAACTCTCGATGATGTACGACCTCTTGTACACCAAGGCTGCGGTGGTGCATGGATGGTACGGTGCGTGCATCCGCATCCTCTCTCTGCCGGCCACTGTCGCGGCACTGGTGTTGTTTCATTTGCATTTGCATGCATCAGGTGACAAAGATGGAGGTTACAGCTACAACAGAGCAGATGTGGTCGCTACATATGTTCTGCTGGGTGGCGCACTCGTCGTCGAGACTACGTCGGTGGTGAGGGCCATGGGCGCTAGCTGGACATGTGCTCCCCTGGTGAAAGCTAAATGGGCTCGTCTTGCCCGTTTCCTTCACTTTTTAGGAGGGATTGTCACGTGGAAATTTGCAGTATTAAGACTACCCTACCGGGCCACAAACGGATTTTGATGTTGGGATCCATGGGGCAACATGACCTGTTTCGCCTGTGCTCTCGCGGTAGGAAGAACCTATCCAGCAAAATCGCAGCATGGATTGGATGGGACGACTGCTGGGACTCCGGGGTCTACTCCTGGTCCATCCGCCTCAGGGAAGAACTCATTCAGGCAGTGGTGCAAGTTGTCTCCCGGTCAGAAAACAACCAGGAATTTGACGTAAAGAACTCACGGGGCCGGGCTGCCCTTATTCGATCCAATCAGGGGAGCAATGAGGAGCTGTTCATCTGGAGTGTGGGGTTGGATCTGGATGAGAGCATTCTCGTGTGGCACATCGCCACTCATCTCTGACTCACTTGGCTCCAGTTAAGGGACGGACGTAGTCGTAGGCGTCGTAGAGTAGACCTCTCCAAGGTTACAGATCTTGATGTAGTAACGGCGCTGTCCAACTACATGTTCTTTCTGCTCGCCACACGCCCTTATATGCTCCGTTACCCTGTTAGCCGCCAGAGGTATGTGCAGCTGTGCCATGATGTCATCACCCCATCCGAGGATCAGCTAGGGTCCATAGAAGGCCAGGTGCGTGCATGGAATGGTACTCCGCCCCTGGCTCTGGGTGTATCCGATATGAATAAAACACTAGAAAAAGGATGCGAGCTTGCCCGACAGCTGCTCACCATGAGGACACCTGATACGACAACACTTCATATGATCCGCGATGTGTGGGTGGAGATGTTATGCTACGCGGCTTACCGCTGCAACGAGAATTTCCATGCCAAGCACCTAAATGACGGTGGTGAGCTCATGACCATCGTTGCCCTCTTCATGCTCTACTACTCAAAGGATCTTATTATTAACACAAGCGCTGCGACCGACACTCATACAACATCCGAGAATGTTTAACCGTACCGATGTGAGTATTATTATTTGTTGTTTATCTCAAAATTATACCATATATGTCTTGCATACATTCTTACTGATGTTGTGCTCGTCTGCCAACTAACAGGTTTGCCTTGCCAAATTTCGCGCATGTTATGTCTCTGTTAGATCAAGTTTCTCCATCTGAGATGTCATTACCATGGGGTCATGTCCAATGAGAAGTAGCCCCCGTCAGTCGTTTGCTTCTTCTGGTAGTTAATAAGAGTGCCTTCACTGATGCATGATTTGCAGCAGAGAGGCTATTCCATGTTGTATCGGGTTTCATTTCCACTGGATTCTTGCATTTTCTGTGGCCGTTTCAATGAGCATGTAAGACAAATATGTACTGTACTCTGTTTTCTATAAGACCCGCTTGAGTTTGTTTGCTATCACATGCATTTCTTGCCAATTTGTGCTGCCAAAACCTGGTTGTTATTCTATTCTGATTCTTTTCCTCTTCACAGAAAAAAAAAGCAATGCATATTATCGAGATAATATGTTTGGGAAGGACACATGTTTTTTATTTCTTCAGTGCCAATTCACAGATTAAGAGATTACTCCATTGTTCTAAAACATAAGAGCAACTCTAACCGATCCCCTTAATTAGGGCGTGTTTGGTTCTCGTAGCAAGCTTTGCCTGCATAGTATACAGTTCTCAGTTGGGCCTGACTCAGGGAAAACAAGCAAAAACCAACATCCGCGTGTTGTTTGTTTGTCTGCATACCCTCTAGTCTGCATGGGGAGTAACGAAACGTGGCATGTCTGGTTGCCCACTTGTTTAGGAGGAAACACAAAGCATGGTGTTTGGCTTCATGCAACGTCTGTTGTCTCGTAACCCCTTCGGCGAGGTTGTGAGGTTACCAGCACATAGGGGTGTGTAGAACAACCCCATGACACACAAAAGGTAGCATATTAACATAGTTCTAAACCATAACAAGCAGTTTTAAACATAGCACCACACTTAAACATAGCAGTTTTCGAGCAAAGCAATACAATATAGTCCATACTAAAAGAACTGGAGCAACGGAGAGCTGTCCTAGACATTCACGATGAAGGTGTCGTCATGCCTCCCGCACTTTGTCACCACTTCAATGTCGTCGTCGTTGAAGACGATGACCTTGAGCGTGTCGGGAGTCAGCAACTTAAGGTCACCATGTACCTGATCTTGATCTGATGGACGGCGGCGAAGATGGCCCAACCCTGATCAGGGATGACCCTGCCGTTCATCAGCCTCACAGTGACCCTACCTGAGCAGCTGGTGTTCGTCTTGAGCTTGAACTCCGTCGGCGCGGCAGGGAAGTGCTTGGTGAAGTCTAGGGGCATTGGTATGCACTCGAGCTTCGGCGCAAGGATCACCTTGGAGAAGTGAGTCGGCCCACCCTCCTCATGGTAGTGCTCGTAGTTCCGGCGGTTCCTGCTGGGGGCTCCTCCACCATGACCTCGCCGCCCATGGGCGGCACCTCCTAGGCCGTTAGCGGCACCACCTCCATGTTAGGAATCGTAGTAGAAAACAAACAAAAATTGCCTTACGAACACCCAGGAACAATATGAAGGTGCATTAGAGGATTGGATCATGATCATTACCAACTCCGAGTTGTAGTGGAAGCAGACGAGTCAGTGTAGATCATACTTGAAGTCCCTCGAACGGTCGAACCTACGATGAACGATCCCGCGAACCTTCCTCAAACGACCCTTCGAACTGAAGACCGAAAGCACACTCTCTACAATTGGCAAGCGTATGGTTGTCGGTGCAACAAACCCTGGTGTATGTTGCCCGGACTGTACACAGGCTCAAGGGCAAGGTTACAACATCCAAGACAAGGCCAAGCAGAAGAAATAGATCTTCGAGAAACCAAAGGGTGGGTCAATAAGACCAAGACAAGCCAAAGAAACAACATATCACTAAGGGGAAAACCTCCCTTGCTGGGCAGGCGAGCCCTGTAAAGGTCGAGGCCACCCCGAAGACAAGTCCAAAGACCTCCCCGGCAAGGGTTGCCGGGACGCTAGCGGCCAGCTTCCCGTCAAGGCTCCACCGCTCCACCTCACAGCAAAGCAAGTCACCTATCGGTGCGGTGTCGAGCCCCCAAGTGATTAAGTGGCTGTCGTTTGGCACGTGGCAGCCATTTCTGAGGAAGATCACCCCTAAATGACACACATCCAGAGGCGTGTCACGCAGGTAGGCGAAAAGGTGGTTGAATGGCGCGGCAAGGCTTGCCGGGCTACACCCACAATGTGACACTAAGCAGTGCATTCAATGCGCCTTGTCCTGTCTGCAGAATTAGGTATGATAGCAATGTGGCTATCTAATCACTGGATAATGATTGTTTTGCCATTGTGGTAACCCCTTGACCTATAAAAGGAGGGCCGAGGCAACCTTAGAAAGGATTCAGACCTCTGTATACTCATACGCGTGTAGCTGCTTTTGTTCCAAGGGGAGCTTGCCGGGATTAAGCGTTGCATCTCCACCACGGTCCTCTCATCAATCCACCAAAGCAGGAGTAGGATTTTAGGCCTCGCGGCGGCCGGAACCTGGGTAAAAACTAAAGGAAATATGCCCTAGAGGCAACAATAATATTGTTATTTATATTTCCTTATATCATGATAAATGTTTATTATTCATCCTAGAATTGTATTAACTGGAAACTTGATACATGTGTGGATACATAGACAAAACACAGTGTCCCTAGCAAGCCTCTACTAGTCTAGCTCGTTAATCAAAGATGGTTAAGTTTCCTAACCATAGACATGAGTTGTCATTTGGTAAACGGGATCACATCATTAGGAGAATGATGTGATGGACAAGACCCATCCGTTAGCTTAGCATAATGATCGTTAAGTTTTATTGCTATTGCTTTCTTAATGTCATATACATATTCGTTTGACTATGAGATTATGCAACTCCCGAATACTGGAGGAATACCTTATGTGCTATCAAACGTCACAACATAACTCGGTGATTATGAAGATGCTCTACAGGTATATCCGAAGGTGTTTGTTGGGTTGGCATAGATCGAGATTAGGATTTGTCACTCCGAGTATCGGAGAGGTATCTCTGGGCCCTCTCGGTAATGCACATCATAATAAGCCTTGCAAGCAATGTGACTAATGATTTAGTTGCGGGATGATGCATTACGAAATGAGTAAAGATACTTCCGGTAATGAGATTGAACTATGTATGAAGGTACCGACGATCGAATCTCGGGCAAGTAACATACCGATGACAAAGGGAATAACATATGTTATCATTACGGTTTGACCGATAAAGATCTTTGTAGAATATGTAGGAACCAATATGAGCATCCAAGTTCCGCTGTTGGTTATTGACCGGAGAGGTGTCTTGGTCATGTCTACATAGTTCTCGAACCTGTAGGGTCCACACGCTTAATGTTCGATGACGATTTTGTATTATACGAGTTATGTGATTTGGTGACCGGATGTTGTTTGGAGTCCCGAGTGAGATCGGGGACATGACGAGGAGTCTTGAAATGGCTGAGAGGTAAAGATTCATATATAATATGATACTATTTGGACAGCGGAAGTGTTCCGGGGGTACCGGGTACGTATCGGGTCACCGGAAGGGGTTCCGGGCAACCCCCGGCAAACTATATGGGCCTAATGGGCCAAGAGAGGGACAGACCAGCCCCTAAGGGGCTAGTGCGCACACTATAGGCCGAAATAAGGGGAAAGGAAAGGAGGGAAGGGAGAAGGAAAGGGGAGGATTCGGCCTCCCCCTTTCCTCCCCCCCTCTCTTTCCTTCCCCCTCCAACACTTATGGAAGGGGGAGGCCGACTTGTAGGAGGCGCCCAAGTAGGATTACTCCTACTTAATTGGGGTGCCCCTTGCTGCCCCTCTCCCTGTCCCATGTATATATATGGGGGGGGGGACCACTAGAACACACAACATTGATTCCTAGCCTTGTGCGGCGTCCTGATAATCCCCAAGTGCAGGGAATCATCGTAGCAATTTCCAAAGGTGGAAGTGATAAGTATGGAGTGTCGAACTCACAAGGAGCTAAAGGTAAGATCAATATTCTCTCAAGTCCTATCTGCCACTGATACGACTCTGCATACACCGAACGTCTGCTTCCAACTAGATATGAGAAATAAAACTACATTGTGGGTATGAAGAGGATAACTTTGCATGATATCAGAGAGATAAAAGATAGAAGTAGGTGCTATTATCATAAAGTTAGAATATATTACTAAATATTATAAATAGCGAGTGTGGAATAATGATGGATCGGTGTGTGGAATTATCCTAGGCAATTGTTAACAAGACCGGTAGTCGTCATTGCAATTTCATATGAGGGAGAGGCATAAGCTAACATACTTTCTCTTCTTGGATCATATGCACTTATGATTGGAACTCTAGCAAGCATCCGCAACTACTAAAGATCATTAAGGTAAAACCCAACCATATAATTAAAGTATCAAGTCCTCTTTATTCCCATACGCCATGACTCACTTATCCGTGTTTGTGTTTCAGTCACTCACGCAACGCAGACAATAAGTAAACCAAGGACATATTGCAACACCCTACATCGGGAATCCCTCATGCTTGCGCGACACGGAGGGCACCATAGGACATCACTAAAATAAAACATATAACTCATACCAATCTAGATCATCAATCAACACAAAGACAAAAGATATCTACTCAAAACATCATAGGATGGCAACACATCATTGGGTCATAATATGTGGCATAAAGCACCATGTTCGAGTAGGGATTACAGCAGGGTGCGGGAGAGTGGACCGCGTAAAAGAGATGAGGATGGTGATGATGATGGTGATGTTGATGAAGACGATCTCCGCGGCGATGATTCCCCTCCCGATGGCACTCCGGCCCCACCAAGAGAGAGGAGGAGAGGTCCTCCCCCTTGTGCTTCCTCTTCCATGGCCTCCCCCCTGGATGGGGAGGGGTCCCCCCCGGTCCTTGGCCTTCATGACTATGATGGCCCCTCCGCGATCATCCTCCAGGGCCTCCGTTGATGATGGCACCCTTCGGCGGGGTGCCAGAGAGGGCCTAGATTGATTTCTCGTGGCTACAGAGGCTTGCGGCGGCGGGACTTCTGATCTAGGTCAAGTTCTGGAAGTTTGGGGATTTATAGGAGAGGTTGGCGTCGAGAACAAGTCAGGCGGCCCCACGAGGCAGGGGGCGCGCCCCAGGGGGGTGGGCACGCCCTCCACCCTCGTGGGGCCCATGGTACTCCCCTCCGGTAACTCGGTGATTATGAAGATGCTCTACAGGTATATCCGAAGGTGTTTGTTGGGTTGGCATAGATCGAGATTAGGATTTGTCACTCCGAGTATCGGAGAGGTATCTCTGGGCCCTCTCGGTAATGCACATCATAATAAGCCTTGCAAGCAATGTGACTAATGATTTAGTTGCGGGATGATGCATTACGAAATGAGTAAAGATACTTCCGGTAATGAGATTGAACTATGTATGAAGGTACCGACGATCGAATCTCGGGCAAGTAACATACCGATGACAAAGGGAATAACATATGTTATCATTACGGTTTGACCGATAAAGATCTTTGTAGAATATGTAGGAACCAATATGAGCATCCAAGTTCCGCTGTTGGTTATTGACCGGAGAGGTGTCTTGGTCATGTCTACATAGTTCTCGAACCTGTAGGGTCCACACGCTTAATGTTCGATGACGATTTTGTATTATACGAGTTATGTGATTTGGTGACCGGATGTTGTTTGGAGTCCCGAGTGAGATCGGGGACATGACGAGGAGTCTTGAAATGGCTGAGAGGTAAAGATTCATATATAATATGATACTATTTGGACAGCGGAAGTGTTCCGGGGGTACCGGGTACGTATCGGGTCACCGGAAGGGGTTCCGGGCAACCCCCGGCAAACTATATGGGCCTAATGGGCCAAGAGAGGGACAGACCAGCCCCTAAGGGGCTAGTGCGCACACTATAGGCCGAAATAAGGGGAAAGGAAAGGAGGGAAGGGAGAAGGAAAGGGGAGGATTCGGCCTCCCCCTTTCCTCCCCCCCTCTCTTTCCTTCCCCCTCCAACACTTATGGAAGGGGGAGGCCGACTTGTAGGAGGCGCCCAAGTAGGATTACTCCTACTTAATTGGGGTGCCCCTTGCTGCCCCTCTCCCTGTCCCATGTATATATATGGGGGGGGGGAACCACTAGAACACACAACATTGATTCCTAGCCTTGTGCGGCGTCCTGATAATCCCCAAGTGCAGGGAATCATCGTAGCAATTTCCAAAGGTGGAAGTGATAAGTATGGAGTGTCGAACTCACAAGGAGCTAAAGGTAAGATCAATATTCTCTCAAGTCCTATCTGCCACTGATACGACTCTGCATACACCGAACGTCTGCTTCCAACTAGATACGAGAAATAAAACTACATTGTGGGTATGAAGAGGATAACTTTGCATGATATCAGAGAGATAAAAGATAGAAGTAGGTGCTATTATCATAAAGTTAGAATATATTACTAAATATTATAAATAGCGAGTGTGGAATAATGATGGATCGGTGTGTGGAATTATCCTAGGCAATTGTTAACAAGACCGGTAGTCGTCATTGCAATTTCATATGAGGGAGAGGCATAAGCTAACATACTTTCTCTTCTTGGATCATATGCACTTATGATTGGAACTCTAGCAAGCATCCGCAACTACTAAAGATCATTAAGGTAAAACCCAACCATATAATTAAAGTATCAAGTCCTCTTTATTCCCATACGCCATGACTCACTTATCCGTGTTTGTGTTTCAGTCACTCACGCAACGCAGACAATAAGTAAACCAAGGACATATTGCAACACCCTACATCGGGAATCCCTCATGCTTGCGCGACACGGAGGGCACCATAGGACATCACTAAAATAAAACATATAACTCATACCAATCTAGATCATCAATCAACACAAAGACAAAAGATATCTACTCAAAACATCATAGGATGGCAACACATCATTGGGTCATAATATCTGGCATAAAGCACCATGTTCGAGTAGGGATTACAGCAGGGTGCGGGAGAGTGGACCGCGTAAAAGAGATGAGGATGGTGATGATGATGGTGATGTTGATGAAGACGATCTCCGCGGCGATGATTCCCCTCCCGATGGCACTCCGGCCCCACCAAGAGAGAGGAGGAGAGGTCCTCCCCCTTGTGCTTCCTCTTCCATGGCCTCCCCCCTGGATGGGGAGGGGTCCCCCCCGGTCCTTGGCCTTCATGACTATGATGGCCCCTCCGCGACCATCCTCCAGGGCCTCCGTTGATGATGGCACCCTTCGGCGGGGTGCCAGAGAGGGCCTAGATTGATTTCTCGTGGCTACAGAGGCTTGCGGCGGCGGGACTTCTGATCTAGGTCAAGTTCTGGAAGTTTGGGGATTTATAGGAGAGGTTGGCGTCGAGAACAAGTCAGGCGGCCCCACGAGGCAGGGGGCGCGCCCCAGGGGGGTGGGCACGCCCTCCACCCTCGTGGGGCCCATGGTACTCCCCTCCGGTAACTCTTCATTCCAGTATTTTTTTATTTTCCGCAAAAAATCTCCGTTGATTTTCAGCCCATTGCGAGAACTTTTATTTCTGCACAAAAACAACACCAGGGTAGTTCTGCTGAAAATAGCGTCAGTCCAGGTTAGTTCTAATCAAATCATAGCGAAATCATATAAAAGTATTGTAAACATGGCATGAATACTTCATAAATTATAGATACGTTGGAGACTGATAACCCACAAGTGTAGGGCTTCAATTGTAGCCTCTTTCGATAAGTAAGAGTGTCGAACCCAACGAGGAGCTAAAGGTAGAACAAATATTCCCTCAAGTTCTATCGACCACCGATACAACTCTACGCACGCTTAACGTTCGCTTTACCTAGAACAAGTATGAAACTAGAAGGACTTTGCAGGTGTTGTTGGATAGGTTTGCAAGATAATAAAGAGCACGTAAATAAAAGCTAGGGGCTATTTAGATAAAGATGAAATAAAGTAAATATAGAGAGTGTCTAAAAGTTGTGGTAGGAGTTGCGAAATTGTCCCTAAGCAATTGACTACTTTACTAGACTGATAGCAAGTTTTATGTGGGAGAGACATAAGCTAACATACTTTCTGTTCTTGGATCATATACACTTATGATTGGAAATCTAGCAAGCATCCGCAACTACTAAAGATCATTAAGGTAAAATCCAACCATAGCATTAAAGTATCAAGTTCCCTTTATCCCATACGCCACAACCCCCTTACTCGGGTTTACGCTTCTGTCACTCAAGAAACCCACTATAAGCGAATCATGAACGTATTGCAGCACCCTACAGCGGGAATGCCTCACGCTTGCGCGACACGGAGGGCACAATAGGACAGCAACATAACCACAAGCAAATTAAACCAATCATAGCAATTCATCAATCACCGATAGGACAACGAAAATCTACTTAGACATCATAGGATGGCAACACATCATTGGATAATAATATGAAGCATAAAGCACCATGTTCAAGTAGAGGGTACAACAGGTTGCGGGAGAGTGGACCGCTGAATATAGATGGGGGGAGGTGATGGAGATGTTGGTGAAGATGATGGCAGTGTTGGTGTAGATCACGGTGATGATGATGGCCCCCGGCGGTGTTCCGGCGCCACCGGAAGCGAGGGGAGAGAGTCCCCTTCTTCTTCTTCTTCTTCCTTGACCTTCTCCCTAGATGGGAGAAGGGTTTCCCCTCTGGTCCATGGTCTCCATGGCATGGGAGGGGCGAGAGCCCCTCCGAGATTGGATCTGTCTCTTTGTCTCTCTCTGTTTCTGCGTTCCTGGGATTCTGCCCTTTCACCGTTTCTTATATATCCGGAGATCCCTAACTCTGATTGGACTGAAACCTTCACCAAGATTTTTCTCCAAAAATTAGCTTTCTTGCGGCAAAAGAAGAGTGTCAACCGCCTTACAGGGTGCCCACGAGGGTCAGGGGCGCGCCCCCTGCCTCGTGGCCCCCTCGGGCACCGTCTCGCGTTGATTCTTCTTCCCAAAAATCACAAATATTCCAAAAATATTCTCCATTCGTTTTTATCCCGTTTGGACTCCGTTTGATATGTGGTTTCTGCAAAACATAAAACATGCAACAAACATTAACTGGCACTGGGCACTGGATCAATATGTTAGTCCCAAAAATAATATAAAAAGTTGCCAAAAGTAAAGTTGAATAATATTGGCATGGAACAATCAAAAATTATAGAGACGATGGAGACGTATCAGCATCCCCAAGCTTAATTCCTGCTCGTCCTCAAGTAGGTAAATGATAAAAAAGACAATATTTGATGTGGAATGCTACCTAGAATAATCTTGATCATATGTCTAATCATGGCATGAATATTAAGACACGAGTGATTCAAAGCAATAGTCTATCATTTGACATAAGAAACAACAATACTTCGAGCGTACTAATAAAGCAATCATGTCTTTTCAAAACAACATGGCCAAAGAAAGTTATCCCTACAAAATCATATAGTCTGGCTATGCTCCATCTTCATCACACAAAATATTCAAATCATGCACAACCCCGATGACAAGCCAAGCAATTGTTTCATACTTTTGACGTTCTCAAACCTTTTCAACTTTCACGCAATACATGAGTGTGAGCCATGGATATAGCACTATAGGTGGAATAGAGTATGATGGTGGAGGTTGTGTGGAGAAGACAAAAAGGGAGAAAGTCTCACATCGACGCAGCTAATCAACAGGCTATGGAGATGCCCATCAATTGATGTCAATGCAAGGAGTAGGGATTGCCGTGCAACAGACGCACTAAGAGCTATAAGTGTATGAAAGCTCAAACTGAAACAAAGTGGGTGTGCATCCAACTTGCTATGAAGACCTAGGGCATTTGAGGAAGCCCATCATCAGAATATACAAGCCAAGTTCTATAATGAAAATTGCCACTAGTATATGAAAGTGACAATATAGGAGACTCTCTATATGAAGAACATGGTGCTACTCTGAAGCACAAGTGTGGTAAAAGGATAGTAACATTGCCCCTTTTCTTTTTCTTTTTTTTCTTTTTTTGGGCGGGCTTCTTTGGCCCCCTTTTTTATTTAGGATTCTTTGGCCTATCTTTTTTTATTTTTTTATTTTTTATGGGGCAATGCTCTATAATGATGATCAGCACACTTTATTTACTTACAACTCAGTATTATAACTCGATACTAGAACAAAGATATGACTCTATATGATTGCCTCCAGCGGTGTACCGGGATGTGCAATGATCTAGCATAGCAAAGATATCAAAAAAGGACAAGCCATGAAAACATCATGCTAGCTATCTTACGATCATGCAAGGCAATATGACAATGGATGCTCAAGTCATGTATATGATGATGATGGAAGTTGCGTGGCAATATATCTCGGAATCGCTATGGAAATGCCATGATAGGTAGGTATGGTGGCTGTTTTGAGGAAGATATAAGGAGGCTTATGTGTGATAGAGCGTATCATATCACGGGGTTTGGATGCACCGGCAAAGTTTGCACCAACTCTCGAGGTGAGAAAGGGCAATGCACGGTACCGAAGAGGCTAGCAATGATGGAAGGGTGAGAGTGCGTATAATACATGGACTCAACATTAGTCATAAAGAACTCACATACTTATTGTAAAACTCTATTAGTCATCAAAACAAAGTACTACGCGCATGCTCCTAGGGGGATAGATTGGTAGGAAAAGACCATCGCTCATCCCCGACCGCCACTCATAAGGAAGACAATCAATAAATACCTCATGCTCCATCTTCGTTACATAACGGTTCACCATACGTGCATGCTACGGGAATCACAAACATCAACACAAGTATTTCTACAATCCACAACTACCCACAAGCATGAATCTAATATCACCATCTTTATATCGCAAAACTATTGCAAGGAATCAAACATATCATATTCAACGATCTACAAGTTTATGTAGGATTTTATGACTAACCATGTGAATGACCAATTCTTGTCATCTCTCTAAATAGATATAAGTGAAGAAAGAGAATTTAATTCTTTCTACAAAAGATATGCCCATGCTCTAACAAATATAAGTGAAGCAAAATGGCATTCTACAAATGGCGGTTTTCTATGTGAGGAAAAACAGGCAATCCAAACTTCAAATGATATAAGTGAAGCACATGAAGCATTCTATAAAGCCATACTCAAAAGATTTAAGTGAAGTGCAAAGAGTATTCTATAAATCAACCAAGGACTATCTCATACCAGCATGGTGCATAAAATAAAAGTGAAAACGAAATGCAAAATACGCTCCAAGACTTGCACATATCGCATGAACGAAACGAATCCGAACACTTATCGATACTTGTTGAAGAAAGAGGGGATGCCTTCCGGGGCATCCCCAAGCTTAGACGCTTGAGTCTCCTTGAATATTTACTTGGGGTGACTTGGGCATCCCCAAGCTTGAGCTCTTGCCTCTCCTCCTTTTCCTCATATGGAGACCTCCTCGATCAAACACTTCATCCACACAAAACTTCAACAGAAAACTCGGTAAGATCCGTTAGTATAATAAAGCAAATCACTACTCTAAGTACTGTTGCAAACCAATTCATATTTTGTTTTTGCATTGTATCTACTGTAGTATAACTTTTCCATGGCTTAATCCACTGATAGAAATTGATAGTTTCATCAAAACAAGCAAACTATGCGTCAAAAACAGAATCTGTCAAAAACAGAACAGTCTGTAGCAATCTGAACATTCACCATACTTCTGCTACCCCAGAAATTCTACCAAAATTAGGAGACATAAAACATTTGTACAGAAATACAGTGCAAAAACAATCAGAACCGTTTGACATTCCAGTAAAAAATGTAAAATCGCGCACTACAGCCAAAGTTTTTGTCCTGCACCGTACAAACCAACAAGCATTGTAAACATCCTAAAGGCAAACCTTAGTACATTATTATTATAATACAATGGAATTGTACAAGGGGATAATTATTTTGATGAAAAGTTTCTGTAATTAAGATTCACAAAGTTTCCATGAGCATGAACAAAGTTCAAGGAGATCCCCCACTTCAACAATGCTTGTCTTTCTCACTTTCACTTTCCTTTTTGAAAAGTTTTGGGTTCCCCTCTTTATTTTTTTGTTTTTAAACTATATAAAAGCACTCAAAATAAATAAATGACTCTCTAAAACTTCCGGGTTGTCTCCCTAGCAGTGCTATCTTTAAAGCCATTAAGCTAGGCATATAGTGCTCAAGTAATGAATCCACCCGGATCCCAAGGTATATCAAAGCCAATTTTAATTAACAATGATTTGTGATTTAGTAGTGAGCACAAAGTAACATATATCAAGCAATGACGAAGTCTAACTCTCTTCCTATGCATTGGCATGTCATAAGAGAACAATTCATGCACACATAGTAAAGGCCAATGCATAGTATAAGCAGTTTCTTGCAATTTTATCATATTGGAAACATAGAGAGGTGGAATTCCTCTCTCATAATAATTGCAAGTAGGAGAAGCAAGCACATGCATATCACATTCATCAAAATTATCATGTGCAATGGTAAAAGGCAACCCATCAATATAATCCTTAATAAGTGCAAACTTCTCCAATGTAGTGTAGTCGGGAGAATTCAAAAAGATAATAGGACTATCATGCGTGGGTGCAATAGCAACAATTTCATGTTTAACATAAGGAACTATAGCAAGTTCATCTCCATAAGCATAATTCATATTGGCATCTTGGCCACAAGCATAGCAAGCATCATCAAAAAGGGATATTTCAAATGAATTAAAGGGATCATAGCAATCATCATAGCAGTCATCCTTTGGTAAGCATGAAGGGGAATTAAACAATGTATGAGTTGAAGATTTACTCTCATTAGAAGGTGGGCACGGGTAGCTAATCCGCTCTTCCTCCTTTTGACCTTCGCTCTCCTCAACATCTTTTTCATCCAATGAGCTCACAGTTTCATCAATTCCTTCTTCCATAGACTCCTGCAAAATATTAGTCTCTTCTTGGACAGCGGAGACTTTCTCAATAAATGCATCAATATCGGAATTGTATTCATAATTCTCATAGCAATATTGAAGTATAGCAAAATTTTCAGGTCTCTAAACAACATCATCAAGATTTTCACACTCTTTAAACAAAGAATCAATTTCATAAGCACCCACAAAAGCAACGTATTCCTCTATTTGTTCCACATCATAGTAATCAGAGATACCATTAGCATAAGAAGCCAAGGTTTTATCATCATTAAATTTGCATGAAAAGGGAAGGTGTGGAGCCTTCATCCTAGAGTAACAAGTATAATCATATCTCAAGCATAGTTCCTGAGCATACCAATGTAACATATGAATTTGATCCCATAAAAGTTTCCCTTTTTGTGTCAAGCGATAATCCCTAAAGTATTCACATTGATACAATGTTAACCCCGTAATATAATTGAATGGGGTTTTCTCTGGATTATCGAAGTAGTACATAATATTTTTCACATAACTAGCATCGAGTGTTTTAGGAGGTTCTCCATCTCCATGAATAGCAAGTACACCTAATTTTTTTGGTATTTCAGGTTCCATATCCATAAGTAAAGATAGAAAACAACTTATAACAGCAAATAAAAATTACTTAGTGATAAAGCAAACAAGCACACACGAGAATATTCACCCCACGCTATGACTCCCCGGCAACGGCACCAGAAAAAGGTCTTGATAACCCACAAGTGTAGGGGATCAATTGTAGCCTCTTTCGATAAGTAAGAGTATCGAACCCAACGAGGAGCTAAAGGAAGAACAAATATTCCCTCAAGTTCTATCGACCACCGATACAACTGTACGCACGCTTAGCGTTCGCTTTACCTAGAACAAGTGTGAAACTAGAAGGACTTTGCAGATGTTGTTGGATAAGTTTGCAAGATAATAAAGAGCACGTAAATAAAAGCTAGGGGCTGTTTAGATAAAGATGCAATAAAGTAAATATAGCGAGTGTGGAAAAGTGGTGGTAGGAGTAGTGAAATTGTCCCCAAGCAATTGACTACTTTACTAGAGCGATAGCAAGTTTTATGTGGGAGAGGCATAAGCTAATGCTAGCCTTGAGCTTGCGTTGGTTTTCCTTGAAGAGGAAAGGGTGATGCAGCAATAGAAGCATAAGTATTTCCCTCAGTTTTTGAGAACCAAGGTATCAATCCAGTAGGAGGCTCCTCAAAAGTCCCACGCACCTAAACAAACAAACAAATTAAGAACTCGCAACCAACGCAATAAAGGGGTTTTCAATCCCTTCATGGCCACTTGCGAAAGTGAGATCTGATAGAGATAGTATGATAAGATAAATATATTTTTGGTATCTTGTAATATAGATTGGAAAAGTAAAGATGCAAATAAAAGTAGATTGAAAGCTTATATGATAAAAGATAGACCCGGGGGCCATAGGTTTCACTAGTGGCTTCTCTCGAGATAGCATAAGTATTACGGTGGGTGAACAAATTACTGTTGAGCAATTGATAGAAAACCGAATAATTATGAGATTATCTTGGCATGATCATGTATATAGGCATCACGTCCGTGACAAGTAGACTGACTCCTGCCTGCATCTACTTCTATTACTCCACACATCGACCGCTATCCAGCATGCATCTAGAGTATTAAGTTCATAAGAACAGAGTAACGCATTAAGAAATATGACATGATGTAGAGGGATAAACTTATACAATATGATATAAACCCCATCTTTTTATCCTCGATGGCAACAATACAATACGTGCCTTGCTGCCCCTCCTGTCACTGGGAAAGGACACCGCAAGATTGAACCCAAAGCTAAGCACTTCTCCCATTGCAAGAAAGATCAATCTAGTAGGCCAAACCAAACTGATAATTCGAAGAGACTTGCAAATATAACTTAATCATACATAAAAGAATTCAGAGGAGATTCAAATATTTCTCATAGATAAACTTGATCATAAACCCGCAATTCATCGGATCTCGACAAACACACCGCAAAAAGAGTTACATCGAATAGATCTCCAAGAAGATCAAGGAGAACATGGTATTGACATTCAAAGAGAGAGAAGAAGCCATGTAGCTAATAACTATGGACCCGAAGGTCTGTGGTAAACTACTCACAAATCATCGGAGAGGCTATGGTGTTGATGTAGAAGCCCTCCATGGTCGATCCCCCCTCCGGTGGAGCGCCGGCAAAGGCTCCAAGATGGGATCTCGCGAATACCGAAGGTTACGATGGTGGAAATAGTTTTTCGTGGTCGCTCCTGATGTTTTCGGGCTACGTGGCTATATATAGGAGAAAGAAGTACATCGATGGACGCCCAAGGGGCCCATGAGATAGGGGGGCGCGCCCTCCACCCTCGTGGCCGCCTCGGCAGCTTCTTGACTTGCACTCCAAGTCCTCTGGATCACATTCATTCCAAAAATCATGCTCCCGAAGGTTTCATTCCGTTTGGACTCTGTTTGATATTCCTTTTCTTTGAAACACTGAAATAGACAAAAAACAACAATACGGGCTGGGCCTCCGGTTAGTAGGTTAGTCCCAAAAATGATATAAAAGTGTAAAGTAAAGCCCATAAACATCCAAAACAGGTAATATAATAGCATGGAACAATAAAAAATTATAGATACATTGGAGACGTATCAAGCATCCCCAAGCTTAATTCCTGCTCGTCCTTGAGTGGGTAAATGATAAAAACTTAATTTTTGATGTGGAATGCTACCTAGCATATTTCTCAATGTAATTCTCTTTATTGTGGTATGAATGTTCAGATCCAAATGATTCAAAATAAAAGTTCATATTGACATAAGAAATACTAATACTTCAAGCATACTAATCAAAGCAATCATGTCTTCTCAAAATAACATGGCTAAAGAAAGTTCATCCCTACAAAATCATATAGTTAGGCTATGCTTCATTTTCGTCACACAAAAATGCTCCCATCTTATATACCCCTGATGACAAGCCAAGCAATTGTTTCGTACTTAAATAATCTTAAACTTTTTGAACTTTCACGCAATACATGAGCGTGAGCCATGGATATAGCACTATGGGTGGAATAGAATATAATGATGGGGATTTTGTGGAGAAGACCAAAAAAGTCTCACATTGATGAGGATAATCAATGGGCTATGGAGATGCCCATCAATTGGTGTCAACATGAGGAGCAGGGATTGCCATGCAACAGATGCACTAGAGCTATAAATGTGTGAAAGCTCAACAAAAGAAACTAGTGGGTGTGCACCCAAATTGCTTGCTCAGGAAGACCTAGGGCATTTGAGGAAGCCCATCGTAGTAATATACAAGCCAAGTTCTATAATGAAAAATTCCCACTAGTATATGAAAGTGACAACATATTAGACTCGCTATATGAAGAACATGGTGCTACTTTGAAGCACAAGTGTGGAAAAAGAGATAGTAACATTTCCCCCTTTTTTTATTTTTATCCCCTTTTCTTTTCTTTTTTTGGGCCTTTTTTTGCCTTTCTTTTTTTTTCTTTTTTTTCTTTGGCCTTTCTTTTTTATTTGGGGACAATGCTCTAATAATGATGATCATCACACTTCTATATATTTACAACTCATGAATTACAACTCAAAACTAGAACAAGATATGACTCTATATGAATGCCTCCGGCGGTGTACCGGGATGGGCAATGAATCAAGAGTGACATGTATGAAAATTTATGCATGGTGGCTTTGCTACAAATACAATGTCAACTACATGATCATGCAAGGCAATATGACAATGGTAATGTATGTCATGATGATAAATGGAACGGTGGAAAGTTGCATGGCAATATATCTTGGAATGGCTATGGAAATGCCATAATAGGTAGGTATGGTGGCTGTTTTGAGGAAGATATAGAGAGGTTTATGTGTGATAGAGCATATCGTATCACGGGGTTTGGATGCACCGGCGAAGTTTGCACCAACTCTCAAGGTGAGAAAGGGCAATGCACGGTACCGAAGAGGCTAGCAATGATGGAAAGATAAATGTGCGTATAATCCATGGACTCAACATTAGTCAAAAGAACTCATATACTTATTGCAAAAATCTACAAGTCATCAAAAACAAAGCACTACGTGCATGCTCCTAGGGGGATAGATTGGTAGGAAAAGACCATCGCTCGTCCCCGACCGCCACTCATAAGGATGCACAATCTAAGAACACCTCATGTTTCAAATTTGTTACCCAACTTTAACCATGCGTGCATGCTACGGGACTTGCTAACTTCAACACAAGAATTCTTTAAATTCATAATCACCCAACTAGCATGACTCTAATATCACTACCTCCATATCTCAAAACAATTATCAAGTATCAAATTGATCATAGCATCCAATTCACTTCCTATGATAGTTTTTATTATATCCAACTTGGATGCCTACCATTCTAGGACCAATTTTATAACCATAGCAAATACCATGCTGCTCTAAGAGACTATCAAAATAACATAAGTGAAGCATGGGAGATCAACAATTTCTTCAAAATTAAGTCACCGCCATGCTCTAAAAGATATAAGTGAAGCACTAGAGCAAAAAACTATCTAGCTCAAAAGATATAAGTGAAGCACATAGAGAATTCTAATAAATTCCAATCAAGTAGGCTTATCCCAAAATGTGTGTACAGCAAGTATGATTGTGGTAAACTAAAAAGCAAAGACTAATATCATACAAGACGCTCCAAGCAAAACACATATCATGTGGCGAATAAAAATATAGCTCCAAGTAAAGTTACCAATGAACGAAGACGAAAGAGGGGATGCCTTCCCGGTACATCCCCAAGCTTAGGCTTTTGGCTATTCTTGAATATCTTGGGTTACATGGGCGTCCCCAAGCTAAGGCTCTTCCAACTCCTTATTCCATAGTCCATCAAATCTTTACCCAAAACTTGAAAACTTCACAACACAAAACTCAATAGGAGATCTCATAAGCTCCGTTAGTGAAAGAAAGAAAAACCACCACATAAGGTACTGTAATGAACTTATTCTTTATAATATTGGTGTTAAACCTACTGTATTTCAAGTTCTCTATGGTTCATACCACTTAATACTAGCCATAGATGCATCAAAATAAGCAATCAACACACGAAAAACAGAATCTGTCAAAAACAGAACAGTATGTAGCAATCTGTAACTTTCAAATACTTATGGAATTATAAAACTACTACCAAAATAGGAAGTCCTGGACAATTTGTCTATTGATCTGCATCAAAAAGAATCAATGCAAAAGCACGTTTCTGTGATTTATAGAATTTTTTCTCGTGAGCGCAAAGTTTCTGTTTTTCAGCAGAATCAAATTAACTATTACCATAGGTTATCCTATAGGTTCTACTTGGCACAAACACTAAATAAAACATGAAAACACATCTAAACAGAAGGTAGATGAAAAATTTATTACTAAACAGGAACAAAAACAAAAAAACACAAATAAAATTGGGTTGCCTCCCAACTAGCGCTATCGTTTAACGCCCCTAGCTAGGCATAAAAGCGAGGATAGATATAAGTAGTGCCATCTTTGGCACTCAATTCATAAGCAGCTCGCATGATAGATTCATAAGGTAATTTAATTTCCTTTCTTGGAAAGTGCTCGATGCCTTTCCTTAATGGAAATTGGAATCTAATATTCCCTTCCTTCATATCAATAGTCGCGCCAATCGTACTAAGAAAAGGTCTACCAAGAATAATAGGACAAGAAATATTGCAATCTATATCAAAAACGATAAAATCCACGGGCACCAAATTTCTATTTGCAACAATGAGAAAATCATTGATCCTTCCCATTGGCTTTTTTATGGTGGAATCCGCAAGGTGCAAATTTAAAGAGCAATCATCAAGATCATGGAAATCTAGAACATCACATAAAGTTTTCAGAATCGTGGAAACACTAGCACCCAAATCACATAAAGCATAAAACTCATGATCTTTAATTTAATATTTATAGTAGGTTCCCACTCATCATTCAGTTTTCTAGGTATAGAAACTTCCAAATTATGTTTTTCATCAAAAGATTGCATCAAGGCATCAACAATATGTTTGGTAAAAGCTTTATTTTGACTATAAGCATGAGGAGAATTCACAACGGATTGCAACAAGGAAATACAACCTTCTAAAGAACAATTATCATAATCAAATTCCTTGAAACCCAATATAGTGGGTTCAACGCTATTTAAAGTCTTGACCTCTCCAATCCCACTTTTACCAAATTTAGCATCAAGATCTAAAAACTCCAAATTATTGGGACGTCGTTTAACTAAAGTTGACTCATCTCCAGTCCCATTGTTATTAAGATTCATATTGCAAAAAAAGATCTAATAGGTGACACATCAAAACTTTAAGATCTTCATCATTACTTTCATAGAAGCTAGATGAACACGCCTTTATAAAGCAATCTTTCTTAGCACGCAATCTAGCGGTTCTTTCTTTGCACTCATCAATGGAACTTCTCATAGCTTTGAGAGACTCGTTGATATCATGCTTAGGAGGAGTAGATCTAAGTTTCAAAGAATCAACATCAAGCGAGAGTCCATCAACATTCCTAGCCAAATCATCAACTTTAAGCAATTTTTCTTCAAGCAAAGGCATTAAAATTCTTTTGAGAGATCATAAATTCTTTCACGCTATTCTCAAAATCAGAGGGCAATTTATTAAAATTACCATAAGAATTATTGTAGGAATTTCCATAATTATTAGAGGAATTACTAGGGAACGGTCTAGGATTAAAGTTTCCTCTATAAGCATTGTTGCCAAAATTATTCCTACCAACAAAATTTACATCCATAGATTCATTATTATTCTCAATCAAGGTAGATAAAGGCATATCATTAGGATCAATAGAAGCACTCTTAGTAGCAAACAATCTCATAAGTTCATCCATCTTTCCACTGAAAACATTAATTTCTTCTATAGCATGCACTTTTTTACTAGTAGATTGTTCGGTGGCATATGTGCCATTGAGAATAATTAGCCATGATATTATCAAGGAGTTTTGTAGCTTCTCCTAAGTTGATTTCCATAAACGTTCCTCCTGCGGCCGAATCTAAAAGATTTCTAGAAGCAAAATTCAATCCGTCATAAAATTTTTGTATGATCATCCATAAATTCAAACCATGAGTAGGGCAATTGCGAATCATCAATTTCATTCTTTCCCAAGATTGGGCAACATGCTCATGATCAAGTTATTTAAAATTCATAATATCGTTCCTAAGAGTGATGATCTTAGCGGGAGGAAAATACTTAGAGATAAAAGCATCTTTGCACTTGTTCCAGGGATCAATACTATTTTTAGGCAAAGACGAAAACCAAACTTTAGTATGATCTCTAAGTGAAAACAGAAATAACTTCAATTAAACAATATCATTATCCGTATCTTTTTTCTTTTGCATCTCACACAAATCAACAAAGTTGTTTAGATGGGTAGCGGCATCTTCAATCGAACTAGCGGTTCTTTCTTAGCACACAATCTAGCGGTTCTTTCTTTGCACTCGTTAATGGAACTTCTCATAGCTTTGAGAGACTCGTTGAGATCATGCTTAGGAGGAGTAGATCTAAGTTTCAAAGAATCAAAATCAAGCGAGAGTCCATCAACGTTTCTAGCCAAATCATCAACTTTAAGCAATTTTTCTTCAAGCAAAGGCACTAAAATTCTTTTGAGAGATCATAAATTCTTTCATGCTATTCTCAAAATCAGAGGGCAATTTATTAAAATTACCATAAGAATTATTGTAGGAATTTCCATAATTATTAGAGGAATTACTAGGGAACGGTCTAGGATTTAAGTTTCCTCTATAAGCATTGTTGCCAAAATTATTCCTACCAACAAAATTTACATCCATAGATTCATTATTATTCTCAGTCAAGGTAGATAAAGGCATATCATTGGGATCAATAGAAGCACTCTTAGTAGCAAACAATCTCATAAGTTCATCCATCTTTCCACTCAAAACATTAATTTCTTTTATAGCATGAACTTTTTTACTAGTAGATCGTTCGGTGGCATATGTGCCATTGAGAATAATTAGCCATGATATTCTCAAGGAGTTTTGTAGCTTCTCCTTAGGTGATTTCCATAAACGTTCCTCCCACGGCCGAATCTAAAAGATTTCTAGAAGCAAAATTCAATCCGGCATAAATTTTTTGTATGATCATCCATAGTGATTGGGCAACATGCTCATGATCAAGTTATTTAAAATTCATAATATCGTTCCTAAGAGTGATGATCTTAGTGGGAGGAAAATACTTAGAGATAAAATCATCTTTGCACTTGTTCCAAGAATCAGTACTATTTTTAGGCAAAGACGAAAACCAAACTTTAGCACGATCTCTAAGTGAAAACGGAAATAACTTCAATTAAACAATATCATTATCCGTATATTTTTTTTCTTTTGCATCTCACACAAATCAACAAAGTTGTTTAGATGGGTAGCGTCATCTTCACTAGGAAGGCCGGAGAATTGATCTTCATAACAAGATCCAGCAAAGCAGCATTGATTTCACAAGACTCAACATCATTAAGAGGAGCAATCGAAGTATTAAGGAAATCATTATTATTGGTATTGGAGAAATCACACAATTTGGTATTATCTTGCGCCATGGCGAAAAGTAATCCAACACACAAGCAAACAGAAAAAGGCAAGCGAAAGAGGGAGAGAAGGAGATTGGGAAAGAGAGGGCGAATAAAATGGCAAGGGTGAAGTGGGGGAGAGGAAAACGAGAGGCAAATGGAAAATAATGTAAATGCGAGGGAGATGAGTTTGTGATGGGTACTTGGTATGTCTTGACTTGAGTGAAGACCTCCCCGGCAACGGCGCCAGAAATCCTTCTTGCTACGTCTTGAGCTTGTGTTTGGTTTTCCTTGAAGAGGAAAGGGTGATGCAACAATAGTAGCGTAAGTAGTTCCCTCAATTTTTGAGAATCAAGGTATCAATCCAGTAGGAGGCTCCTCAAAAGTCCCACGCACCTACAAAACAAGCAAAGAACTCGCAACCAACGCAATAAAGGGGTTGTTAATCCCTTCACGGCCACTTGCGAAAGTGAGATCTGATAGAGATAGTATGATAAGATAAATATATTTTTGGTATTTTATAATATAGATTGGAAAAGTAAAGATGCAAATAAAAGTAGATTGAAAGCTTATATGATAAAATATAGACCCGTGGGCCATAGGTTTCACTAGTGGCTTCTCTCGAGATAGCATAAGTATTACGATGGGTGAACAAATTACTGTCGAGCAATTGATAGAAAAGCGAATAATTATGAGATTATCTAGGCATGATCATGTATATAGGCATCACGTCCGTGACAACTAGACCGACTCCTGCCTGCATCTACTACTATTACTCCACACATCGACCGCTATCCAGCATGCATCTAGAGTATTAAGTTCATAAGAACAGAGTAACACATTAAGAAAGATGAAATGATGTAGAGGGATAAACTCATGCAATATGATATAAACCCCATCTTTTTATCCTCGATGGCAACAATACAATACGTGCCTTGCTGCCCCTGCTGTCACTGGGAAAGAACACCGCAAGATTGAACCCAAAGCTAAGCACTTCTCCCATTGCAAGAAAGATCAATCTAGTAGGCCAAATCAAACTGATAATTCAAAGAGACTTGCAAAGATAACTTAATCATACAGAAAAGAATTCAGAGGAGATTCAAATATTTCTCATAGATAAACTTGATCATAAACCCACAATTCATCGGATCTCAACAAACACACCGCAAAAAGAGTTACATCGAATAGATCTCCAAGAAGATCAAGGAGAACATGGTATTGAGATACAAAGAGAGAGAAGAAGGCATCTAGCTAATAACTATGGACCCGAAGGTCCGTGGTAAACTACTCACAACTCATCGGAGAGGCTATGGTGTTGATGTAGAAGCCCTCCGTGGTCGATTCCCCCTTCGACGGAGCGCCGGCGAAGGCTCCAAGATGGTATCTCACGGATACTGAAGGTTACGGTGGTGGAAATAGTTTTTCGTGGTCGCTCCTGATGTTTTCGGGGTACGTGGGTATATATAGGAGAAAGAAGTACGTCGGTGGACACCCAAGGGGCCCACGAGATAGGGGCACGCCCAGTAGGGGGCGCGCCCTCCACCCTCGTGGCCGCCTCAGAAGCTTCTTGACTTGCACTCCAAGTCCTCTGGATCACGTTCGTTTCAAAAATCAAGCTCCAAAGGTTTCATCCTGTTTGGACTCCGTTTGATATTCCTTTTCGTCGAAACACTGAAATAGGCAAAAAAACAGCAATACGGGTTGGGCCTCCGATTAGTAGGTTAGTACCGAAAATGATATAAAAGTGTAAAGTAAAGCCCATAAGCATCCAAAACGGGTAATATAATAGCATGGAACAATCAAGAATTATAGATACGTTGGAGACGTATCAGCTAACATACTTTCTCTTGTTCGATCATATGCACTTATGATTGGAAATCTAGCAAGCATCCGCAACTACTAAAGATCATTAAGGTAAAACCCAATCATAGCATTAAAGTATCAAGTCCCCTTTATCCCATATGCTACAACCCGCTTATTCGGGTTTATGCTTCTGTCACTCAAGCAACCCACTATAAGCGAATTATGAACGTATTCCAACACCCTACAGCGGGAATCCCTCACGCTTGCGCGACACGGAGGGCACAATAGGACAGCAACATAACCACAAGCAAATTAAACTAATCATAGCAATTCATCAATCACCGATAGGACAATGAAAATCTACTCAGACATCATAGGATGGCCACACATCATTAGATAATAATATGAAGCATAAAGCACCATGTTCAAGTAGAGGGTACATCGGGTTGCGGGAGAGTGGACCACTAAATATAGATGGGGGAAGGTGATGGAGATGTTGGTGAAGATGACGGCGGTGTTGGTGTAGATCGCGGTGATGATGATGGCCCCGACGGTGTTCCGGTGCCACCGAAAGCGAGGGGGAGAGAGCCCCCCTTCTTCTTCTTCTTCCTTGACCTTCTCCCTATATGGGAGAAGGGTTTCCCCTCTGGTCCATGGTCTCCATGGCGTGGGAGGGGCAACAGCCCCTCCGAGATTGGATATGTCTCTCTGTCTCTCTCTGTTTCTGCGTTCCTGGGATTCTGCCCTTTCACCGTTTCTTATATATCCAGAGATCCGTAACTCCGATTGGACTGAAACCTTCGCCAAGATTTTTCTCAGAAAATTAGCTTTCTTGCGACAAAATAAGAGCGTAAAACGCCTTACGGGGTGCCCACGAGGGTCAGGGACGCGCCCCCCTGCCTCGTGGCCCCCTCGGGCACCGTCTCGCATTGATTCTTCTTCCCAAAAATCACAAATATTCCAAAAATATTCCTTGTTCGTTTTTATCCCGTTTGGACTCCGTTTGATATGGGGTTTCCGCGAAACATAAAACATGCAACAAACATGAACTGGCACTGGGCACTGGATCAACATGTTAGTCCCAAAAATAATATAAAAATTTGCCAAAAGTATATGAAAGTTGAATAATATTGGCATGGAACAATCAAAAATTATAGATACGACGGAGACGTATCAGAGATGTATCAGGCTCCCCAGGCTTAATTCCTGCTCGTCCTCGAGTAGGTAAATGATAAAAGAAATAATTTATGAAGTGTGAATGCTAGCAAGTGCACAAGTTTGATCAATCATAGTTCCAATCACTTTTTCTAGCATCATTATATATCATAGCAGTAGCTCAACTCATAAAACTTCTCATGATCAAGTAACAAGCTATTCACATGTCAAAGTATAGATCATAAACTTTCTTGAAAACTAACAAACCGTGCTCTTAGTCATCAAACAATTGCAATTCATCTTATTTTCAGGAAGGGTCTATGTAAGAGCTTTGATTTAGCAAATCCCACATACTCAACTATCATATAGTCTTTCACAATTGCTAACACTCATGTGATATTTATGGTTTCAAAGTTTTAATCGGACACAGAGAAAGATAGGGGCTTATAGTTTTGCCTCCCAACCTTTTACCTCAAGGGTAATGTCAACAACAATACTTTATGAAAACCTACATCCAAGTAGATATATATATATATCCGGTTCGCTCCAACACAAAGTGCTTGCCAAAGGAAAAAGTGTAAAAAGGAAAGGTGATGATCACCATGACTCTTGTATAAGGGTAGATTATAAAAGTAAAAGATAGGCCCTTCGCGGAGGGAAGTAGAGGTTGTCATGCGATTTTAAGGTTGGATGCACAAAATCTTAATGCAAAAGAATGTCACTTTATATTGCCTCTTGTGATAGAGACCTTTATTACGCAGTCTGTTGCTTTTATTTCTTCCCTATCACAAGTTCGTATAAAGATTATTTTCTTTGCACTAATAGATCATACATATTTAGAGAGAAATTTTTATTGCATGCACCGATGACAACTTACTAGAAGGATCTTACTCAATCCATAGGTGGGTATGATGGACTCTCATGGCAAAACTAGTTTAAGGGATATTCGGAAGCACAAGTAGTATCTCTACTTGGTGCAAAGAATTTGGCTAGCATGAGGGGGAAAGGCAAGCTTAGCATGTTGGATGATCCATGACAATATACCTTATTTCGGATATAAGAAAACATAACCCATTACGTTGTCTTCCTTGTCCAACACCAACCTTTTAGCATGTCATATTTCAATGAGTGCTCACAATTACAAAAGATGTCCAAGATAGTATATTTATATGTGAAATCTCTCTTCCTTCAATATTCTTTCATGAATTGGTCAAGTGACCAATTCTGCGTTTGCTAACTTTCAATGAGTTTACTACCTATACTTATTACGTGTGAAGTCATTACTCCCCATGGTATAAGCATATGATGTTGGGGAACGTTGCATAAAATAAAAAAATTCCTACGTTCACCAAGATCAATCTATCAGTTCATCTAGCAACGAGAGAGGGGAGTGCATCTACATACCCTTGTAGATCGCGAGCGGAAGCGTTCAAGAGAACGGGGTTGAGGGAGTCGTACTCGTGGTGATCCAAATCACCGGAGATCCTAGCGCCAAACGGATGGCACCTCCGCGTTCAACACACGTACGGTCAGCGTTACGTCTCCTCCTTCTTGATCCAGGAAAGGGGGAAGGAGAGGTTGATGAAGATCCAGCAGCACGACGGCGTGGTGGTGGATGCAGCAGGGTTCCGGCAGGGCTTCGCCAAGCGACTACGGGAGGAGGAGGTGTAGCAAGGGGGGAGGGAGGCGCCAGATGTCAGGGTGCGGCTGCCCACCCACCCCCCTCTTTATATAGGGACCCCAGGGGGGTGCCGGCCCTAGAGATGGGATCTCCCAAGGGGGGCGGCGGCCAGGGGGGTGGAGTGCCCCCCAAGGCAAGTGGAGGCGCCCCCTAGGGTTCCCAACCCTAGGCGCGGAGGGGGGCCCCAGGGGGGGCGCACCCGCCCACCAAGGGCTGGTTCCCCTCCCACTTCAGCCCATGGGGCCCTCCGGGATGGGTGGACCCACGCGGTGGACCCCCGGGACCCTTCCGGTGGTCCCGGTACAATTCTGGTGACCCCCGAAACTTTCCTGATGGCCGAAACTCGACTTCCCATATATAATTCTTTACCTCCGGACCATTCCGGAACTCCTCGTGATGCCCGGGATCTCATCCGGGACTCCGAACAACTTTCGGTTTGCTGCATACTCATATCTCTACAACCCTAGCGTCACCGAACCTTAAGTGTGTAGACCCTACGGGTTCGGGAGACATGTAGACATGACCGAGACGGCTCTCCAGTCAATAACCAACATCAGGATCTAGATACCCATGTTGGCTCCCACATGCTCCTCGATGATCTCATCGGATGAACCACGATGTCGAGGATTCAAGCAACCCCGTATACAATTCCCTTTGTCAATCGGTACGTTACTTGCCCGAGATTCGATCGTCGGTATCCCAATACCTCGTGCAATCTCGTTACCGGAAAGTCACTTTACTCGTACCGTAATGCATGATCCCGTGACCAGACATTTGGTCACTTTGAGCTCATTATGATGATGCATTACCGAGTGGGCCGAGAGATACCTCTCCGTCATATGGAGTGACAAATCCCAGTCTCGATCCGTGTCAACCCAACAGACACTTTCGGAGATACCTGTAGTGCACCTTTATAGTCAACCAGTTACGTTGTGATGTTTGATACACCCAAAGCACTCCTACGGTGTCCGGGAGTTACACGATCTCATGGTCTAAGGAAAAGATACTTGACATTGGAAAAGCTCTAGCAAAATGAACTACACGATCTTGTGCTATGCTTAGGATTGGGTCTTGTCCATCACATCATTCTCCTAACGATGTGATCCCGTTATCAATGACATCTAATGTCCATAGTCAGGAAACCATGCCTATCTGTTGATCAACGAGCTAGTTAACTAGAGGCTCACTAGGGACATATTGTGGTCTATGTATTCACACGTGTATTACGATTTCCGGATAATACAATTATAGCATGAATAAAAGACAATTATCATGAACAAGGAAATATAATAATAATCCTTTTATTGTTGCCTCTAGGGCATATTTCCAATAGTCTCCCACTTGCACTAGAGTCAATAATATAGTTACATTGTGATGAATCGAACACCCATAGAGTTCCGGTGTTGATCATGTTTTGCTCACGGAAGAGGTTTAGTCAACGGATCTGTGACATTCAGATCCATATGTATTTTGCGAATATCTATGTCTCCATCTTGAACATTTTCATGGATGGAGTTGAAACGACGCTTGATGTGCCTGGTCTTCTTGTGAAACCTGGGCTCCTTGGCAAGGGCAATAGCTCCGGTGTTGTCACAGAAGAGAGTGATTAGCCCCGACGCATTGGGTATGACTCCTAGGTCGGTGATGAACTCCTTCATCCATATTGCTTCATACGCTGCCTCCGAGTCTGCCATGTACTCCGCTTCACATGTAGATCCCGCCACGATGCTCTGCTTGCAACTGCACCAGCTTACTGCTCCACGATTCAACATATACACGTATCCGGTTTATGACTTAGAGTCATCCAGATCTGTGTCGAAGCTAGCATCGACGTAACCCTTTACGACGAGCTCTTCGTCGCCTCCAAAAACGAGAAACATATCCTTAGTCCTCTTCAGGTACTTCAGATATTCTTGACCGCTGTCTAGTGTTCCTTGCCGGGATTACTTTGGTACTTTCCTACCAAACTTACGGCAAGGCTTACATCAAGTCTGGTACACATCATGGCACACATAATAGACCATATGGCTGAGGCATAGGGGATGACACTCATCTCTTCTTTATCTTCTGCAGTGGTCGGGCATTGAGCCGAGCTCAATCTCACACCTTGCAATACAGGCAAGTACCCTTTCTTGGACTGATCCATTTTGAACTTCTTCAATATCTTATCAAGGTATGTGCTTCGTGAAAGACCTATGAGGTGTCTCGATCTATCGCTATAGATCTTGATGCCTAATATGTAAGCAGCTTCTCCAAGGTCCTTCATTGAAAAACACTTATTCAAGTAGGCCTTAATGGTGTCCAAAAGTTCTATATCATTTCCCATCAAAAGTATGTCATCTACATATAATATGAGAAATGCTACAGAGCTCCCACTCACTTTCTTGTAAACGCAGGCTTCTCCATAAGTCTGCATAAAGCCAAACGCTTTGATCATCTCATCAAAGCGAATGTTCCAACTCCGAGATGCTTGCACCAGCCCATAAATGGATCGCTGGAGCTTGCATACCTTGTTAGCATTCTTAGGATCGACAAAACCCTTCAGCTGCATCATATACAATTCTTCCTTAAGATGGCCGTTAAGGAATGCCGTTTTGACGTCCATCTGCCATATCTCATAATCATAGTATGCGGCAATTGCTAACATGATTCGGACGGACTTCAGCTTCGCTATGGGAGAGAAAGTCTCATCGTAGTCAACCCCTTGAACTTGCCGATAACCCTTAGTGACAAGTCGAGCTTTATAGATGGTAACATTACCATCCGCGTCTGTCTTCTACTTAAAGATCCATTTGTTTTCTATCGCTCGACGATCATCGGGCAAGTCTGTCAAAGTCCATAATTTGTTTTCATACATGGATTCTATCTCAGATTGCATGGCTTCAAGCCATTTGTTGGAATCTGGGCACGCCATTGCTTCTTCATAGTTCGAAGGTTCACCGTTGTCTAACAACATGATTTCCAGTACGGGGTTGCCATACCACTCTGGTGTGGAACGTGTCCTTGTGGACCTATGAAGTTCAGTAGCAACTTGATCCGAACTACCTTGATCATCATCATTAATTTCCTCTCTAGTCGGTGTAGGCACCACAGGAACATTTTTCTGAGCTGCACTACTTTCCGGTTCAAGAGGTGGTACTTCATCGAGTTCTACTTTCCTCCCACTTACTCCTTTTGAGAGAAACTCTTTTTCCATAAAGGATCCGTTCTTGGCAACAAAGCTTGCCTTCGGATCTAAGGTATAAGGTATACCCAATGGTTTCCTTAGGGTATCCTATGAAGACGCATTTTTCCGACTTGGGTTCGAGCTTTTCAGGTTGAAGTTTCTTGACATAAGCATCGCATCCCCAAACTTTTAGAAACTACAGCTTAGGTTTCTTCCCAAACCATAATTCATACGGTGTCGTCTCAACGGATTTAGATGGAGCCCTATTTAAGGTGAATGTAGCTGTCTCTAGAGCGTATCCCCAAAATGATAGCGGTAAATCGGTAAGAGACATCATAGATCGCAACATATCCAATAGAGTGCGATTACGACGTTCGGACACACCGTTACGCTGAGGTGTTCCAGGCGGCATGAGTTGTGAAACGATTCCACATTTTCTTAAGTGTGTACCAAATTCATGACTTAAATATTCTCCTCCACGATCTGATCGTAAGAATTTTATCTTTCGGTCACGTTGATTCTCTACCTCATTCTGAAATTCCTTGAACTTTTCAAAGGTCTCAGACTTTTGTTTCATCAAGTAGACATACCCATATCTACTCAAGTCATCAGTGAGAGTGAGAACATAACGATATCCTCCACAAGCCTCAACGCTCATTGGCCCGCACACATCGGTATGTATGATTTCCAATAAGTTGGTTGCTCGCTCCATTGATCCGGAGAACGGAGTCTTGGTCATTTTTCCCATGAGGCATGGTTCGCAAGTGTGTCAAATGATTCATAATCGAGAGACTCTAAAAGTCTATCAGCATGGAGCTTCTTCATGCGCTTGACACCAATGTGACCAAGGCGGCAGTGCCACAAGTATGTGGGACTATCGTTATCAACTTTACATCTTTTGGTATTCACACTATGAATATGTGTAACATTATGTTCGAGATTCATTAAGAATAAACCATTGACCATCGGGGCATGACCATAAAACATATCTCTCATATAAATAGAACAACCATTATTCTTGGATTTAAATGAGTAGCCATCTCGTATTAAACGAGATCCAGATACAATGTTCATGCTCAAACTTGGCACTAAATAACAATTATTGAGGTTTAAAACTAATCCCGTAGGTAAATGTAGAGGTAGCGTGCCGACGGCGATCACATCGACCTTGGAACCATTCCCGACGCACATCGTCACCTCGTCCTTCGCCAGTCTCCGCTTATTCCGCAGCTCCTGGTGTGAGTTACAAATATGAGCAACGGCACCGGTATCAAATACCCAGGAGTTACTACGAGTACTGGTAAGGTACACATCAATTACATGTATATCAAATATACCTTTAGTATTGCCGGCCTTCTTGTCCGCTAAGTATTTGGGGCAGTTCCGCTTCTAGTGACCCTTCCCTTTGCAATAAAAGCACTCAGTCTCAGGCTTGGGTCCATTCTTTGACTTCTACCCAGCAACTGGCTTACCGGGTGCGGCAACATCCTTGTCGTCCTTCTTGAAGTTCTTCTTACCCTTGCCCTTCTTGAACTTAGTGGTTTTATTGACCATCAACACTTGATGTTCCTTCTTGATTTCTACCTCTGCTGACTTCAGCATTGAAAATACTTCAAGAATAGTTTTCACCATCCCCTGCATATTGTATTTCATCACAAAGCTCTTGTAGCTCGGTGGGAGAGACTCAAGGATTCTGTCAATGACCGCCTCGTCCGGGAGGTTAATGTCCAGCTGGGACAGGCGGTTGTGCAACCCAGACATTTTGAGTATGTGCTCACTGACAGAACTATTTTCCTCCATCTTACAACTATAGAACTTGTCGGAGACTTCATATCTCTCGACCCGGGCATGAGCTTGGAAAACCATTTTCAGCTCCTCGAACATCTCATATGCTCCGTGTTGCTCAAAACGCTTTTGGAGCCCCGGTTCTAAGCTGTAAAGCATGCCGCACTGAACGAGGGAGTAATCATCAGCACGTGACTACCAAGCGTTCATAATGTCTTGGTTCTCTGGTATGGGTGCATCACCTAGCGGTCTTTCTAGGACTTATGCTTTCTTGGCAGCTATGAGGATGATCCTCAGGTCCCAGACCCAGTCCGAATAGTTGCTGCCATCATCTTTCAGCTTGGTTTTCTCTAGGAACGCGTTGAAGTTCATGTTGACATGAGCGTTGGCCATTTGATCTACAAGACATTTTTGCGAAGATTTTAGACTAAGTTTATGATAATTAAGTTCATCTAATCAAATTATTTAATGAGCTCCCACTCAGATTTGACATCCCTCTAGTCATGTAAGTGTTACATGATCCGAGTCGACTAGGCCGTGTCTGATCATCATGTGAGACGAACTAGTCATCATCGGTGAACATCTCCATGTTGATCGTATCTTCCATCCAACTCATGTTCGACCTTTCGCTCTCTGTGTTCCGAGGCCATGTCTGTACATGCTAGGCTCGTCAAGTTAACCTAAGAGTTTTTGCATGTGTAAAACTATCTTACACCCGTTGTATGTGAACATAGGAATCTATCACACCCGATCATCACGTGGTGCTTCGAAACGACGAACTTTAGCAATGACGCACAGTTAGGGGGAACACTTTCTTGAAATTATTATGAGGGATCATCTTATTTACTACCGTCGTTCTAAGTAAACAAGATGCATGAACATAATAAACATCACATGCAATTAAATAGTAGTGACATGATATGGCCAATATCATATAGCTCCTTTGATCTCCATCTTTGGGGCTCCATGATCATCTTCGTCACCGGCATGACACCATGATCTCCATCATCATGATCTCCATCATCGTGTCTCCATGAAGTTGCTCGCCAACTATTACTTCTACTACTATGGCTAACGGTTTAGCAATAAAGTAAAGTAATTACATGGTGTTAAATCATTGACACGCAGGTCATACAATAATTAAGACAACTCCTATGGCTCCTGCCGGTTGTCATACTCATCGACATGCAACTCGTGATTCCTATTACAAGAACATGATTTCATACATCACAATATATCATTCATCATTCATCACAACTTTTGGCCATATCACATCACAAAGCAATTGCTGCAAAAGCAAGTTAGACGTCCTCTCATTGTTGTTGCATCTTTTACTGGCTGCAATAGGGTTCTAGCAAGAACGTTTTCTTACCTACGAAAAATCCACAACGTGATTTGTCAACTTCTATTTACCCTTCATAAGGACCCTTTTCATCGAATCCGCTCCAACACTACAAGAAATATGTCAATTTGTGACCCTCACTATTGGTCGCTGAAAGGTCATAGTTTTTCATTTGCAACCTTTTTGTGACCAAAAACAGAAGGTCAAAAGCTGAGGGTCGTTAACTGACTATAGCGACCTTCTGTGTGATATGTAAAAGGTCATTGGTTCTTTGACCAAATTTTTGGTCACTAGCAACCTCCCCAGGCCACGTAGGCATCCAGCGCGGCAAGCTGATGTGGCACAAGATTCAGCCCGGTCCAATTCGATTTTCTACATGGGCCTAGCCCAACAATTCGGCCCATTTATGATTTTTTTCTAGATGTTTTTGGGCCTTTTCTATCATGGGCCTTTACCTTTCCACAGAGTTTGTTTCATTTTTGTTTCTATTGTCTATTTGAGTCGAGGCCTTCTTATAGTACTTCTGAATAGCTTTTCAGCCCAGGTTATTTTGGGCCATGGCATCTTAATAGTACAAGTATATTTGGGCCGTGGCCACTATCAGGTCCAGTAAGAACATTTTCTGGAGAACTTAATGTTCAAGTAAAATGTACACAACATTACAGGAAAATAACACATACAACAACACATAAAATTTCATTTCACTCCTACAGCTCACTACATCATAGACAATACATGACAATCATTCAATTTTTTACTAGGCAGTAGCCGAGTACATCATTCAATTTCAAATAAACAGTACTGCTCTTGGAAGCAAAATAGGCCGCCACACGCCATGGTGCCCCAAGGAACCAGCAGCGCTGCTTGCCCCCTTGGCCCAGCTCCTTGCTGCCGACGATGGATGAGACTCGGATGCGGAGCTCCCTGCACATGACATATTGTGTCAATGCTTGCAGCAATAGAAGGAACTCACATACCATAGAACTTGCACAGTAGTGTATCAACACCCGAAAGTTTGACTGAATTGAACTGTTATATAACCAAGTTAGAGCTGGCAGAAGTTGCATGTACATAAACATCCATAGAGCTAACATGTTGTATTTCTATAGAAAGAAGCATCAACTCACTATTCTACACAAAAAGCTAGCCCATACATGCACAGACACCAGAACGGTACATAGAATGAAGCACAAGGCTAGTACTTGCTACCCTGACATTTCAGGCATTCTAGTGTTTAGGAGATTTGACTTCCAGCAGAAAACTAAGTCGATAGACTTAGCACTTGTGACTTCAACTAACTTGACCAGTGCTAAGTTATTAATAGACTTACTTGTGACTTCAACTAACTTGTGGATTGATTAGATATAAACAGTAGTACTGAATGATAGATATAAACATTGGTATTGCCTGAGCTCAGTTTTTTTTGCAAGGATAAGCATGTCCTAAACCGCCATTGTGAGATCGTTGAAGTAATATATGCCAGAATGTGAGAATGGATAAAACAGACATGAATGTTCTCAAGTGCCATGAAGTGAGAAAGCAGGTAGTCAGAATGACGAGGCATGTTAGCTGCCAAAACAGATTCAGACTAACTGCATGTCCAGACGGACGGGCCATTCCCAAGCATTTCAAGACACCAGCAGAGGTCAGTAGACAACAAACTTGGATGCTATCTATCCATACTAGTATAGAATGATACGAGGCCAGTAGAAACTGTTTGCTACCGACGAGCTCGCCAAGGTGCACAGTTGTTCAAAAAGGAAGCACATTTGACTAAAGTACCAGATTACAAAGTTTGTAATAGCATCATGAACAGCAGCTGTAAATTACTAAATTTTACCATACTGAATGCTATCTAGAAAGATAGATACGATGCATGGGGTGTCCATTACCGACGATCTTGCTGAGGTGCATGGTGATGGAGTTGAGCTGGGCCTTGTTCTCATAGAGGTGGTTGACCGCCTTCCTGGACTGCACCAGCTCCTTGGCCAGCGCCTTCAGGAACAAGCATCACCAGCAGAGGAAACCAAATTAGTAAATCATCCCAAATCGAGGCCCTTGACCTTGAGCTGCTTCTCCTTGGCGCCCTTCACCAGATCCGAGGTCACTGTTAAACACACACACGCACAAATGCATCAGAAAAATTAACCTAAAACGAAGTAATACACGGAATTAGTTCAGGAAAATGGATACAAGCGGACGAATCATCCTAAGTAACCAGAAACAAAACATTGTTTAGTCGCTAGGCGTTAAAGCGATAGATGTTAAACACTAACTTCCTTCATAAAAAAGAGCAATAATAACAACCAGCAGGTACTTAACACTCAGCAAGGGTTGACAGATATATAATGGGTTCAGCAACCAATTTGGCTCAGAAACTAAGAAAATCAGAAAGATTTTTCGCTCAGAATACGCTAACAAGCATTCATGAATCACACTAGTAAGTAAGAACATGAGTAAACTAGCGATTAGCAAATGAATCTCAACACCAGCAGAAGATTGAGATACAAATGCATCCAATTGCAAGGCAGACAGAACCTGTCATCGTAAAGGAACATCATACAAGACAGCTCATCTTACAGCAATGTGCACACAAATTGGGCTAAGCAACGCACTAAGAACAAGTCAAGTAAAATTGCATGCCACTCGATGACTAAGCAATCAGTTGCAATATCTGCTCCGAATATTTGCTCCCCTGCTGATCCATCCAATATCTGCTCGGAATACACTAGGAAGCATCATTGCCATGATCCACGAATCACACTAGTAACTTAAGAGCTCAAGTAATATGATACCTAAAAACTAAGAACAGAACAGCCGGGAGCCTGGGACGCGAATCCCGGCCAAAATCCTGATCCCAAATCACGGCCAAAATTCACAGAAATGATATATCGACCAAGAGTAGTTCACCGCACAACCTTCCCGGCCAAAACCCCAAACCCAAATACGAATGTCCGCCGCGGAGCGTACGGCGCCCGGGCGGAAGCGCAGGCCCTCCGTCCCGCCGATTAACTGCTGACTACGAGCAGGGGATGGCGCTGCTACGGGAGTCAGAGAGGGGGGGAGGTGGGGGTGCGTGCTACTCACCTGCACCTGCAGGCGTGCGTAAACGGGAAGAGCGGTGGATTCCATGGCGAGGGAGTCACCGAGCTCGCCAGAGAGGAGGAGCGATGGGGCGGCGGTGACTGCGACTGCGACGAACAACAGAACGAGGAGAAGAAATGCTCGTCAGATCTGGTTGGTGAAGCACAAAAACCCTAGGTGGGGGAGGGGAGGGGCAAGAGGAGGCAGGCGTCTCACCTGTGGGCGGCGGAGACGCGACCGACACCGACGCCAGTAGCAGGAAGGTTGGCCGACTTTCCCTCCCTCCCACGAAGCGAAGCAAAGCAAAGAAGCACCGCCTCCTCCGCGGCTCCGCCTCGGCTATAAGCCAAACACAACCAAAGGAGGAGCTAGGCGGGGCTGGGGTCGCGAGAGCGTCGGTGGATCGGCGATGTGGGAGACGAGGGGAGGGATCGGGGTGGCGGCGGCGATGTGGGAGACGAGGGGTGGGTGGCAGATCTGAAGCGCTAGGTTTCCTGGGGTGAGAGGGTGAGGGAGTTTTCTTTTTTTTTTAGACAAAGAGGGGGGTGTGAGGGAGAAAGGGCTGCCGTCGGATTCAACAGCATCCGACGGTGTTTGAGCACGATCCGCGTGACATGCCCATGGACCAATCAGAACCCAGTACACATTATGACCTTTTAAATTGGTCGTAATCGACTAAAAATAAGGTGTTGAACCATATTTTTTTTCAAAAAAAGGTGTTAAATCATATAAACAGTTTTATGATATGAGAAACTCAAAAAGAAACATTTTCATTGTGCACAAGGATGCATATTGGAATTTCAAACAATGTTGCCTAAGGAAATTTTCTTTTTCTTTGGACGAAAGAACCATTTTCCATTTTTCGAGTGCCCAAAAGGAGGTTTTTTTGTGAAGTACCTGCCAAATAATTGTTGTAAAATTGGACCAAATCATTTTTCTAAAATACTAGGCCATATTTAATGCACAATTGACCAAATGGTTGGGTGTAAAAAGTTTTTGTCCACCTCTGGTGAAAAAGACAAATTCCCGCCGATTCAGCTGGAAGCGGGTCAAATTTGAACTGTAGTTGCCTCGTAGTTTGCTCTTTATTTTTTCTAAAAATCATTTCTAGGTACATAAGTATCTATTTAATCAGAGAAACACCAAAAAAATTCCAAGATTCAACCACTAGCTAGGAACGGTCATTCCCGCCGTTTTGACCGCATTTTGAAACGCGCATAAAAAATTCAAAAAAAATCAAAAAATTGGGAAACCTTCGCATTGTATCATTATATGTGGCCAAGTTCCCAGCAAAAATAATAAACTTGCAATACGGCAATTATTTTAAAAATGTGTTGTCAGAAACGAGCTATCACGTGTGGAGATCAATGGCTTTCAAGCCAAATGATCAATCTGATGGCCACATTCATGGCATAGTTTGTTCAAATGATCTCATATTGTACACAAGGGTGCATATTGGAATGGCAAACAATGTTGCCTAAGGAAGTTTTCTTTTTCTTTGGACGAAAGAACCATTTTCCATTTTTCGAGTGCCCAAAAGGAGGTTTTTTTTGTGAAGTACCTCCCAAATAATTGTTGCAACATTGGACCAAATCATTTTTCTAAAATACTAGGCCATATTTAATGCACAATTGACCAAATGGTTGGGTGTCAAAAGTTTTGACCCACCTCTGGTGAAAAAGACAAATTCCCGCTGATTTAGTTGGAAGCGGGTCAAATTTGAACTGCAGCTGCCTCATAGTCTGCTCTTTATTTTTTCCAAAAATCATATCTAGGTAAATAAGTATCTATTTAATCATAGAAACACCAAAAAAATTCCAAGATTCAACTACTAGCTAGGAACGGTCAAGCCCGCCATTTTGACCGCATTTTGAAACGGGCATAAAAAATTCAAAAAAATCAAAAAATTGGAAAACCTTCGCATTGTGTCATTATATGTGACCAAGTTTCCAGGAAAAATAATAAACTTGCAATACGGTAATTATTTTAAAAAAGTATTCTTAGAATTGAGCTATGAAGTGTGAAGATTCATGGCTTTCAAGCCAAATGATCAATCTTATGGCCACATTCATGGCATAGTTTGTTCAAATGATCTCATATTGTGCACAAGCGTGCATATTGGAATGGCAAACAATGTTGCCTAAGGAAGTTTTCATTTTCTTTGGATGAAAAAACCATTTTCCATTTTCTGAGTGCCTGAAATGAGTTTTTTTTTGTGAAGGACCTACCATATATTTGTTGCAAAATTGGACCTAATCAATTTTATAAAATACTAGGACATATTTAATGCACAATTGACAAAATGGTTGGGTGTCAAAAGTTTTGATCCACCTCTGGTGAAAAAGACAAATTCCCGTCGATTCAGCTGGAAGCGGGTCAATTTTGAACTGCAGCTGCCTCATAGTTTGCTCTTTATTTTTTCCAAAAATCATATCTAGGTAAATAAGTATCTATTTAATGAGAAATACATGGTTTGATGGCGAGACATCGAGGTTTGGACGGTGGCCGAGGGCCCCAACTCTAGAGCGCGTAAGCTCACATGCCTGCCGCATGGTCACCGCGTGACCGTGGCATTGCCATGTGTTTTGGGCTGCCTAGGCATGTCTAGTGGGTTGGGCACTCCCTAGTTAGGTGCTAGGAAGAAAATCACAACATAAGATTCTCACGAGGAGACCAATCGATGCTCAAACATGAATAAGCAGCCAAGTGTTTGATTTGCGGTACGGGAAATGCACATGGCTAATGGGCGTGAGTTTTGGCTGAGGATGATCAGTTACTAAGAAGACCGTCTTCACAAATTTTCACCTCAAAAGGAGGAGCCTAGGTGGTACTTGCTTTACAAAGTATCACACTGGACATAAATACGAATGTTGAAGCTGGGCTCAAAATAATGAATGGATTGAGCTGGCATTTGGTGGAGGATGGTTATTTGGGCATAGGAAAGGACTGTAGAAAATGGATACCATTTGGACATGCAAAAGTGGTACTTCCTTCACAAAGTGCTGCTCTGAACAGAATAGGAAAATGAATATTTTCGAATTATTTTTGAACTAGGCAAGGAATGTTTTTGACATATTGGATGAAGATATGATCCAAAACATTTATGAGATTTTTTTGGGAATTTTGGGAATAACAGAAATATAGGTTTCTTCACAACCTAGAGCAAAAACTGCCACATGGACATGACACATAGGCAAAATTGATGAGATGGCGCCTAGTCATCACAACCCACCACAATCTACAAGGCTATGACCACCTATATTGGTCATTAACAACTAGAAATAAGGCAGCGGACTAGCACTGTTTGCTTTGTGACCATTTCGTGCAAGGAAATTACGACCTTTCTGACCAAAATGGTCGCAATGGTTTAGGGTTTGGAGCCCCCCGAACAACTTTTGACCAATTGGTCTGAAATAGTCATAGATCTATGACCAATTCTTCCAGGGTCACTGACAGAAGGTCACTAATTGACATATTTCTTGTAGTGCAACTAAAGTGGGAGAGACAGACACCCGCTAGCCACCTTATGCAACTAGTGCATGTCAGTCGGTGGAACCTATCTCACGTAAGCGTACGTGTAAGGTCGGTCCGGGCCACTTCATCCCACAATACCACTGAAGCAAAATAAGACTAGTAGCGGCAAGAAAGTTTACAACATCTACGCCCACAACAAATTGTGTTCTACTCGTGCAATAGAGAACTACGCATAGACCTAGATCATGATGCCACTGTTGGGGAACGTTGCATAAAATAATTTTTTCCTACGTTCACCAAGATCAATCTATGAGTTCATCTAGCAACGAGAGAGGGGAGTGCACCTACATACCATTGTAGATCGCGAGCGGAAGCGTTCAAGAGAACGGGGTTGAGGGAGTCGTACTCGTCGTGATCCAAATCACCGGAGATCCTAGCGCCGAACGGATGGCACCTCCGCGTTCAACACACGTACGGTCAGCGTGACGTCTCCTCCTTCTTGATCCAGCAAAGGGGGAGAGGTCGATGACGATCCAGCAGCACGACAGCATGGTGGTGGATGCAACAGGGTTCCGACAGGGCTTCGCCAAGTGACTACGGGAGGAGGAGGTGTAGCAAGGGGGGAGGAAGGCGCCTGATGTCAGGGTGCGGCTGCCCTCCCACCCCCCTCTTTATATAGGGACCCCAGGGGGGCGCCGGCCCTGGAGATGGGATCTCCCAAGGGGGGCAGGGGGTGGAGTGCCCCCCAAGGCAAGTGGAGGCGCCCCCTCCCCTAGGGTTCCCAACCCTAGGCGCAGAGGGGGTGCCCAGGGGGGCACACCAGCCCACCAGGGGCTGGTTCCCCTCCCACTTCAGCCCATGGGGCCCTCCGGGATGGGTGGACCCACCCAGTGGACCCCCGGGACCCTTCCGATGGTCCCGGTACAATACCGGTGACCCCCGAAACTTTCCCGATGGCCGAAACTCGACTTCCCATATATAATTCTTTACCTCCGGACCATTCCGGAACTCCTCGTGACGTCCGGGATCTCATCCAGGACTTTGAACAACTTTAGGTTTGCTGCATACTCATATCTCTACAACCCTAGCGTCACCGAACCTTAAGTGTGTAGACCCTACGGGTTCGGGAGACACGTAGACATGACTGAGACGGCTCTCCGGTCAATAACCAACAGCGGGATCGGGATACCCATGTTGGCTCCCACATGCTCCTCGATGATCTCATCTGATGAACCACGATGTCGAGGATTCAAGCAACCCCGTATACAATTCCCTTTGTCAATCGGTACGTTACTTGCCCGAGATTCGGTCGTCGGTATCCCAATACCTCATTCAATCTCGTTACCGGCAAGTCACTTTACTCGTACTGTAATGCATGATCCCGTGACCAGACATTCGGTCACTTTGAGCTCATTATGATGATGCATTACCGAGTGGGCCCAGAGATACCTCTCCGTCATACGGAGTGACAAATCCCAGTCTCGATCCGTGTCAACCCAACAGACACTTACGGAGATACCTGTAGTGCACCTTTATAGTCAACCAGTTACGTTGTGACGTTTGATACACCCAAAGCACTCCTACGGTGTCCGGGAGTTACACGATCTCATGGTCTAAGGAAAAGATACTTGACATTGGAAAAGCTCTAGCAAAACGAACTACACGATCTTGTGCTATGCTTAGGATTGGGTCTTGTCCATCACATCATTCTCCTAATGATGTGATCCCGTTATCAATGACATCTAATGTCCATACTCAGGAAACCATGACTATCTATTGATCAACGAGCTAGTTAACTAGAGGCTCACTAGGGACATATTGTGGTCTATGTATTCACACGTGTATTACGATTTCCGGATAATACAATTATAGCATGAATAAAAGACAATTATCATGAACAAGGAAATATAATAATAATCCTTTTATTATTGCCTCTAGGGCATATTTCCAACATATGAAACATATATAAATTCAGATTGATGATATCCAATTCATTCAACCATTTACTCATAGGATATACGTGAAGCACGTGAGTAAATGACAAACTACTCCGAAAGATATAAGTGAAGAGCACTGAGTAGTCAAATAATTAACTAGCCATGGGAGGATTCTTTTTCATTCAAGATTTCAGATCCAATGATTTTATTCAAACAGCAAGTAAAATTTAAAATACGCTCCAAGCAAAACACATATCATGTGACAAATAAAAATATAGCTCCGAGTAAGGTATACCGATAGTTTTGAAGATGAAAGAGGGGATGCCTTCCGGGGCATACCCAAGCTTAGGCGCTTGAGTCTTCCTTGAATATTACCTTGGGGTGCCTTGGCAATCCCCAAGCTTAGGGTATTTCCACTCCTTATTCTCCTCATATCGATATCTCACCCAAAGCTTGAAAACTTCAATCACATAAAACTTAACGGAACTTCATGAGATAGGTTAGTATGATAAAGAATAAACCATTCACGTTGGTACTTTCAAAGACAAGGTTCATAATTGTTCTCACACAATGCCTACTATACCTTATCATTTCTACAATTTATATTGAAAAATATAAGCCATAGAAACTAGAAAACAAGCAAACTATGCAATGAAAACAGAATCTGTCGGAAACAGAACAGTATGTAATCATCTGAACAGCAACCATACTTCTGCTACTCCAAAAATTATTAAATAAATTGGTGCACGTGAATAATTTGTCTATTAATCATATGCAAAAAGAATCAACCTAAAATCACTCTCCAGTAAAAAAAATGGCATCTATTCTCGTGAGCGTAAAGTTTCTGTTTTTTACAGCAAGATTGCAAAAACTTCACCCATGTTTTCCCAAAGGTCTTACTTCGCACTTTATTGAAACAAAAAGCTATAAGACATTATTACTACAGTAGCTTAATCATGTAAACACACAAAATCAGTAAGGTTAAATATTGGGTTGTCTCCCAACAAGCGCTTTTCTTTATTGCCTTTTAACTAGGCATGATGATTTCAATGATGCTCACATAAAAGAAAAGAATTGAAACATAAAGAGAGCATCATGAAGAATATGACTAGAAAATTTAAAAATAACCCACTTCCTATGCCTAGGGATTTTGTGAGCACACAATTTAGGGGAACAAGAATCAACTAGCATAGGAAGGCAAAACAAGTATAACTTCAAAACTTAAAGCACATAGAGAGGAAACTTGATATTATTGCAACTCCTACAAGCATGTATTCCTCCCTCATAATAATTTTCAGTAGCATCATGAATGAATTCAACAATATAACCATCACATAATGCATTCTTTTCATGATCTACAAGCATAGAAATTTTTCTACTCTCCACATAAGCAAAATTCTTCTCATTCGAAATAGTGGGATCACTAATTCCTAAAGTTGACACTCTTCCAAACCCACTTTAGATGATAGTATTATTCATACTCCAAAATATATAAGTGATTGAGAATTCTACAATTAATATAGACTAACCAATATCCAAGCTCAAAGTATATAAGTGGGGCACACGAAGCATTCTATAAAACCATACTCAAAAGATTTAAGTGAAGCACAAAGAGCAATTCTATAAGATCATACATAAAAGATATAAGTGAAGCACATGAAGTATTATATAAATCAATGAAGGGCTAACTCATACTATTATGGTTCTTAAGGGAAAAAACAAAAACACAAAGGACACACATCATGTGAACAAAACAAAAACCAAGGTATACCGATATTTGTTGAAGACGAAAGATGGGATGCCAACCGGGGCATCCCCAATCTTAGATGCTTCAGTATCCTTTGAAATATTTACTTGGGGTGCCTTGGTCATATCCAAGCTTTAACTCTTGCCTCTCTTTATTCTTCTCATATTGATAGCTCCTCGATCTTCGAACACTTCATCCACACAAAACTGTAACAAAAACATTGTGAGATCCGTTAGTGTAATAAAGCAAACTACCACTTTAAGGTACTGTAATGAACTCATTCTTTATTTATATTGGTGTTAAAACTACTGTATTCCAACTTCTCTATGGTTCATACCCCCCGATACTAGCCATAGATTCATCAAAATAAGCAAACAACACGCAAAAAGCAGAAACTGTCAAAAACAGGACAGTCTGTAGTAATCTGGAAGTTTAATAAACTTCTGTAACTCCAAACAATATGAAATAAATATGAAAATTTGAAAAATTTTTACAGAAGTAATGTGCAAAAAGTTTCAGACCTATTTGACCTTCCAGTAAAAAATGTAAAATCGCGCGCTACAACCAAAGTTTCTGTTTTTGTTCTGCACATAGTAAACAAGCAATCTAATCATCCTAAAACCAAAGCTTGGCACATTATTTTTATAATACAATGGATATATACAAGGGGGTAATTTTTTACAGAGAAACTTACATGGAAAATTCGACATTGTTTCCGTGAGCATGAACACAAGTGCTCAAGGTCGACCCTCACTTCTTCAATGCATAACTTTCCAATCACTTCTCTTTTTGAAAAACTTTTTAGGCATGAGAGGCAAGTAATTTTTTTATTTTCATTCTTTAATTTTTTTTGTATGTTCACCCAAAACTAAAGAGAAACAAAAAGAAAAAACAAAATCTATTTAGTAAAGAAAGCAAACAAGCACACACGAGAATATCAACCCCACGCAATTGCTCCCTGGCAACGGCGCCAGAAAAGAGCTTGATAATCCCCAAGTGTAGGGAATCATCATAGCAATTTCCAAAGGTGGAAGTGATAAGTATGGAGTGTCTAACCCACAAGGATATAAAGGTAAGATCAATATTCTCTCAAGTCCTATCTGCCACTGATATGACTCTACGTACACCGAATGTTTGCTTCCAACTAGATACGAGAAATAAAACTACGTTGTGTGTATGAAGAGGATAACTTTGCATGATATCGGAGAGGCAAAACATAAAAGTAGGTGTTGTTATCATAAATTTAGAATATATTACTAAATATTATAAATAGCGATTGTGGAATAATAATGGATCGGTGTGCGGAATTATCCTAGGCAATTGTTAACAAGACCGGTAGTCGTCATTGCAATTTCATATGAGGGAGAGGCATAAGCTAACATACTTTCTCTTCTTGGATCATATGCACTTATGATTGGAACTCTAGCAAGCATCCAAAACTACTAAAGATCATTAAGGTAAAACCAAACCATAGCATTAAAGTATCAAGTCCTCTTTATTCCCATACGCCATGACCCACTTATCTGTGTTTGTGTTTCAGTCACTCACGCAACGCAGACAATAAGTAAACCAAGGACATATTGCAACAACCTACAGTGGGAATCCCTCATGCTTGCGTGACACAGAGGGCACCATAGGACAGCACCAAAATAAAACATACAATCATACCAATCTAGATAATCAATCAACCCAAATACAAAAGATATGTACTCAAAGCATCATAGGATGGCAACACATCATTGGATCATAATATGTGGGATAAAGCACCATGTTCAAGTAGGTATTACAGCGGGGTGCGGGAGAGTGGACCGCATAAAATAGATGAGGATGGTGATGATGATGGTGATGTTGATGAAGACGATCACCGCGGCGATGATTCCCCTCCCGATGGCACTCTGGCGCCACCGAGAGAGAGGAGGAGAGGTCCTCCACCTTGTGCTTCCTCCTCCATGCCCCCCTGGATGGGGAGAGGTTCCCCCTCTGGTCCTTGGCCTTCATGACGGTGATGGCCCCTCCGAAATCCTCCTCCATGGCCTCCGGTGATGATGGCACCCTCCGGCGGGGTGCCAAAGAGGGCCTAGATTGATTTCTCGTGGCTACAAAGGCTTGCGGCAGTGGAACTTCCGATCTAGGTCAAATTCTGGAAGTTTGCGGATTTATAAGAGAGGTTGGCGTCGAGAACAAGTCAGGGGGGCCCACAGGGAGTCCACGAGGCAGGGGGGCACACCCCAGGGGGGTGGGCGCTCCCTCCACCCTCGTGGGGCCCACGGGACTCCCCTCCCATAACTCTTCGTTCCAGTATTTTTTATATTTTCCAGAAAAAATCTCCGTTGATTTTTAGCCCATTCCGAGAACTTTTATTTCTGCACAAAAACAACACCATAGTTGTTCTGCTGAAAACAGCGTCAGTCCGGGTTAGTTCTAATCAAATCATACCAAAATCATATAAAACTATTGTAAACATGGCATGAATAGTTCATAAATTATAGATACGTTGGAAACGTATCACGTCCCCCTCCACAGTTTACGCCTCTAGTCATATTCATGTAGTGCTTAGGCGAAGCCCTGCGCGGATCACATCACCATCATCGTCACCACGCTGTCGTGCTGACAGAACTCTCCCTCGACACTTTGCTGGATCAAGAGTTCGAGGGACGCCATTGAGATGAACATGTGCGGAACTCAGAGGTGCCGTACGCTCGGTGCTTGATCGGTCGGAACAAGAAGAAGTTCGACTACATCAACCGCGTTGTCAAATGCTTCTGTTTTCGATCTACAAGGGTACGTGGACACACTCTCCCTCTCTCATTGCTATGCATCTCCTAGATAGATCTTGCTTAAGCATAGGAAGTTTTTTGAAATTGCATGCTACGTCCCCAACAGTGGTATCAGAGCCAGGTCTATGCGTAGATGATATGCACTAGTAGAACACAAAGAGTTGTGGGCGGTGATCATCATATTGCTCACCACCAAAATGTCTTATTTTGACTCAGCAGTATTGTTGGTTAAGCAGCCCGGACCAACCTTGCATGAACACGTTCATGAGACCAGTTCCACCGACAGACACGCAACTAGTTTTGCATAAAGGTGGCTGGTGGGTGTCTATTTCTCCAACTTTAGTTGAATCGAATTTGACTGTGGCCGTTGAAGGTTAAAACATCAAACTTCATAAATCACTGTTGTGGTTTTGAAGCCTAGGTAAGAACGGTTCTTACTAGAGGCCCATAGCAGCCATGCAAAACTTGCAACAACAAAGTAGAGGACGTCTAACTTGTTTTTGTAGGGCATGCTATGATGTGATATGGTCAAGACATGATGTGATATACGTTATTGTATGAGATGATCATGTTTTGTAAAAGTTATCGGCAACTGGCAGGAGCCTTATGGTTGTCTCTTTATTGTATGAAATGCAAATGCCATGTAATTGCTTTACTTTATCACTATGCGTCAAGTCGGTGATGATAGTTGTAGAAGCAATAGTTGGCGAGATGACTGTCGGTGTCAAAACCGGTGGATCTCGGGTAGGGGGTCCCGAACTGTGCGTCTAAGGTTGATGGTAACAGGAGGCGGGGGACATGATGTTTACCCAGGTTCGGGCCCTCTCTTTGGAGGTAATAATCTAGTTCCTGCTTGATTGATCTTGATGAATATGAGTATTACAAGAGTTGATCTACCACGAGATCGTGATGGCTAAAACCCTAGAAGTCTAGCCTGTATGATTATGATTGCCTCTACGGACTAAGCCCTCCGGTTTATATAGACAGCGGATGGGACTAGGGTTGTACAAAGTCGGTTACAGAGAAAGGAATCTTCATATCCGGGCGCCAAGCTTGCCTTCCACGCCAACGAGAGTCCCATCCGGACACAGGTGAGAGTCTTCGGTCTTGTATCTTCACAGCCCATCAGTGCGTCCCATGTCAATAGGCCAAACGCCCGAGGACCCCTTAATCCAGGACTCTCTCAGTAGCCCCTGAACCAGTCTTTCAATGACGATGCATTCAACATGCAGATTATCTTCGGCATTGCAAGGTGGGTTCCTCCTCCGATTACTTTAAAGGACCCGATTTAAAGAGCAGTATTCGGCTTTCCATTTAATGTCGCGCCCATCGGCTTCCACACCTTCATGACTTCAGCTTCCACGTGTTGAGCGAATACGAGAGGTCGGGGTATTTTTGCACATACCACCCTGACCATGTAAGAAAGTGGTCTATTTAAAGAGATGAGGATCTTCAGATCCATTCCACACCAAGCGAGGAATCCTCAGAGCTTGCTAGGAGAAACCATTCAAACATGGCTAGCGCTCCCAGCTCTTCCTCCCGTCCCCACGGCCCAGGAAAAGGCGATTGGGAGAAATGTTCTGTATCCCAGAGTCAGCTAGTGAAGCTTCAGACACGGGGATTTCTTCCTTCCGCGAATCTACTCCCTGTTCGAGCAGGATTGACTTCCTTCGACGGCGGGGCTCAGGCAGAGAGTTTCCCCAATCCATCCAGGGGGACGAGTGTGCTTCGTCCCCTACTTGTTGAGAGGCGTTGGATTTCCAATCCACCCGTTCCTCTGAGGGCTTCTGGAGTATTATGGCCTCCAATCGCACAATTTCACTCCTGCCTCCATCCTGCACATCACGGGTTACGTTGCTATTTGTGAGCTATTCCTGGGTTGTGAGGCCCATTTTGAATTATGTTTGAAACTATTCTGCCTCGTCGCTCATAGCCAAGAGGGATCAATATTTGAAGTGGGCGCAGCCGAGGTATGGCGCATCGCCGGGACCGAATACCTGTCCGGCACACCGAAGAAGGCATCCGAAGAGTGGCCTTTCGAATGGTTCTATATTGAGGACGTCTCCCTTCCCGACCCAGTCTGAATGGGTCTTCCCGGATTTTTAAGTGTTCCGTTGCAGAAACACCACAGCTGGCGCCCTCGAAGCCTTGGGGAGGAAGATAGTGCGGAAGTCCGTCAATTGATGAGCAAGATAAAAACGCTCGTCCAGTCCGGATTATCAATAGTCGAGGTAATGGTGACTTCCATAGTACGAGGGGTTCAGCCACTCCAATACAGAAGGCTTCCCATGTGGCACTATAACACGGAAGATGATGCCTCCTGCTATGGTCGAAAGGGCCCGGAGACCCCCGCTGCTTTGGCCAAAATACTGGTCGAACTATACAAAGGGGAGAAAGAGGAATTCATTCGTATTAAGCGCCGAGACGGATTTTCCATGTACAATCCTCCTAGCTGGGTGAGTTCCAATCCCACTACTCTACTCAATTTACTCCCTGAGTCACTCTCCATGGACATTAATCCGTCCATTTGTAACAGGAATGGAAGAAGATCACCAAGGGGCTCCATAACCCCGCCCCACAGCCAGAGGACCACAACCGGGACCTTGACCCCGGATTCAAAGAGGATCCAGATATATTCGTGGAGCTCGAGGATGGGGTGTTCTACCAGGCGAGCTATGATGGCATGGAAGTGGCCATCACCGCCGACTATCCCGGTCTTCTTCCTGCCTCACAAGTAAGTAATCAGGAGTCATCTCTTTCGAAAGAGCTTCCTCATTCTGCCTCACCCATCGTACTGTCTCGTGCTCCAAAGGGGAGGCGTTCGGCACGCCATTTCGCACCAGAGGCGACTCCAAAGAGAGCGGCGCCCGCACCGGGCAAGCTTTCAAAGAGGAAGGCAAGCAAAGACACATCGGAGCCGTCATCAAAGACGCATGGCTTTGTAAATATGCCCTTTGGTAGTCACATCCAACTGTGACATTATCCGTTCGTGTCTTATCAGGAAGAGCATTCACCGAACTATGTCCGAGAGTCATGCCAGTCACACTCCAAACAGCCAGGTTCCAGACCCTGACATAACAACGAGGGCTGATATGGGAGTGCCGCCGGATTGTCCTTTGGCAGAGGATTCGGATGATGTGTCCATCACAAAATCGGAAGTGGAGAGGGCATGAACCATCGGCGCCGGAGGGCCACTCTTCATGACCCCGGCTTTACAATAGAGGCATTCAATGCCTCCAGCTCAGGTGATGCGTACATCTGAGCTGCTCGAGATGGGCTTGCCAGAGCCACAGACCAATATTTGAGAGATACGCGGGTGAGCTCACATTATATACCAGTAGCCCCCGAGAATTGAAGCAGTTGATTCAGCTGATTTAAGGATCATGGTAAAACCAGGTTCTTGCAGAGAAGAACAGCATGTTGTCTCAAGAGCTAGAAAAGTGTGGGACCCAGCTAGCTTCTGCGCTGGCCGAACTGGAGAAATCCAAGAAGGCATTGCCTGGTAATGTGTCCCTCCATCGAGAAAAATCGAATTATATACCATCAATGCTAACACAGTTGCATATCTTATGACAGGATCTCAGATCCTCTGGGAGAGGCACCGGAAGTCGCACGAGCAGGTGAAGAAGAAGCCAAAAGGCAACTAGCCGCGGGCGAATGTATACTGACATGGGTCAGGGAGGAGAAAAACAAACTCCAGGATTCGAACACCCACCTGGGCGAAGAACTAAAAGATGTGCGGGCCCAGCTGGCTGACTCCATGAAGGAAAATAAGAGGCTGCAAGGCGGCATATTTAGTATGTGTTCAAACTTACCTCTGCGTAATTTGGCGAGGAAAGGAACTGACAGAGTTAGGTATGTAGGTATGCTGACTGGCCGTCCCGAAGAGGAGATGTCTGGATCTTCGGGCGATCTGCTACAAGAGCTATCACAAATGCACGGCCGAGCTCGGCAGGCGATGCAAAGTGTCGCCAAGGCCTTATGGCCATCCGCCTCCCCTCTAGGAAGTATGGAGGATCTTGTACAGCTATTCAAGGGAGCGCGACGGCGTTTCCGATTGTGGAAGATACCGTCCTGCCAGGAAGGTGCGCAAGAGGCCTGGGCCATGGTGAAAACACAGTACACCAAGCTTGATCCGAATCATATGGCCCGGGTCAGGCCTAAAGGGTCAGATGGAAAATAAATTCCAGTTAGTTTGGTGTATGACCAGGTAAAGATAGCCGCCAAGTATTCCCAACAGGATTGTAAGCTAGATAGCCTGTTAGATGGCATAGAGGAAGAAATTTTTGAGTCCAAGTGACTATGTACTTCAATTGACAAATTTGTACCTAGCCAGATTGTAAAACGATTATCATGGCGGACCTTTTCGCTTCGACCTCTGGGCCTGAAGGTGCGGGGTGTTTCCGAATACCCGCTCGGTAATATAGACCGGGGTACATGTGGAAACCGGGCGTAGGGGTCATAGTTGCTTGAACAGACAAGTTTTATCCGGCTAGCTATGTTATATTACATTGTAATTGTAAGAAACATCTTCCAGAGAGAATAGTTCCGTTAAGGGTTCCTTTCCCTGGGTGAGCATGCATTAATGTGCATGCCTGAACTATGATTGAAAAATCGCAGCATACGTAACATCTGGGGGTTCATAGTGTAATGAGCAAAAAACATCTTTAGTCCATCGACCGAATATCCCCTTAAGAACGCTAGCTTTTGGCTTCACCCAGTCTGAGGTACACATCCGGATGACCCCACAGTAACAATCGCAGAGTTGCTCCCTGATACGTCTCCAACGTATCTATAATTTATGAAGCATTCATGCTATTTTATTATCTACTTTGAATGATTACGGGCTTTATTATACACTTTTATATTACTTTTGGGACTAACCTATTAACCGGAGGCCCAGCCCATATTGTTGTTTTATTACCTATTTCAGTATTTCAAAGGAAAGGAATATCAAACGGAGTCCAAATGGAATGAAACCTTCGGGAGTGTGATTTTTGGAACGAACATGATCCAGGAGACTTGGAGTGCAAGCCAGGGAAGCATCAAGGAAGCCACGAGATAGGGGGCACGCCCACCC
>NC_041389.1:656192313-656208944 GCF_002162155.2 Triticum dicoccoides | reverse complement strand
GGGCGCGCCCTCCACCCTCGTGGGCCCCTCAAGGCTGCCCCGAGCAACTTCTTTTGCCTATATATTCCCTTATACCCTAAAACCATCGAAACAGAAGATAGATCGGGAGTTCTGCCGCCGCAAGCCTCTGTAGCCACCAAAAACCTCTCGGGGGCCTATTCCGGCACCCTGCCGGAGGGGGATCCCTCACCGGTGGCCATCTTCATCATCCCGGCGCTCTCCATGACGAGGAGGGAGTAGTTCACCCTCGGGGCTGAGGGTATGTACCAGTAGCTCTGTGTTTGATCTCTGTCTCTCTCTCGTGTTCTCTCTATGGCACGATCTTGATGTATCGCGAGCTTTGCTATTATAGTTGGATCTTATGATGTTTCTCCCCCTCTACTCTCTTGTAATGGATTGAGTTTTCCCTTTGAAGTTATCTTATCGTATTGAGTCTTAAGGATTTGAGAACACTTGATGTATGTCTTGCCGTGCTTATTTGTGGTGACAATGGGATATCACATGATCCACTTGATGTATGTTTTGGTGATCAACTTGCGGGTTCCACCCATGAACCTACGCATAGGGGTTGGCACACGTTTTCGTCTTGACTCTCCGGTAGAAACTTTGGGGCACTCTTTGAAGTATTTTGTGTTGGTTGAATAGATGAATCTGAGATTGTGTGATGCACATCGTATAATCATGCCCACGGATACTTCAGGTGACAATGGAGTATCTAGGTGACATTAGGGTTTTGGTTGATTTGTGTCTTAAGGTGTTATTCTAGTATGAACTCTATGATAGATTGAACGGAAAGAATAGCTTCATGTTATTTTACTACGGACTCTTGAATAGATAGAACAGAAAGGATAACTTTGAGGTGGTTTCGTACCCTACCATAATCTCTTTGTTTGTTCTCCGCTATTAGTGGCTTTGGAGTGACTCTTTGTTACATGTTGAGGGATAGTTATATGATCCAATTATGTTATTATTGTTGAGAGAATTTGCACTAGTGAAAGTATGAACCCTATGCCTTGTTTCCTACCATTGCAATACCGTTTACGCTCACTTTTATCGCTTGCTACCTTGCTATTTTTGTAATTTCATATTACAAATACCTTTATCTACTATCCATATTGCACTTGTATCACCATCTCTTCGCTGAACTAGTGCACCTATGCAATTTACCATTGTATTGGGTGTGTTGGGGACACAAGAGACTCTTTGCTATTTGGTTGCAGGGTTGCTTGAGAGAGAACATCTTCATCCTACGCCTCCCACGAATTGATAAACCTTAGGTCATCCACTTGAGGGAAATTTGCTACTGTCCTACAAACCTGTGCACTTGCAGGCCCAACAACGTCTACAAGAAGAAGGTTGTGTAGTAGGCATCACTGCATTTATGCCCTAGCCGAACGAACTAGAACATAGGGCATAAGCACAGGAGCCAGGCAACCCAGCTTGGCCAAAACTTAAGTCATATCGATGCATATAATGGCGAAGAAAAGGTACATACAAGGAAAGGGCACATATGTGGTGAGCTTGATGCTCGGAAAATAATAATAATAAGCTTCTGTATGAGAAGCCCCCAGGTATGATGAACGTACATATTTGAGGATGTGTACGTCTTAGGTGCACGTTTTAGTCGTACGAAAGCTTTAAGGCTAAAAAAGAGAAAAATGAGAAAGCGAAAAGAGAGGGAAAACATAATGGAAACAAAAGGGAGAAGGAGACGAACAAAGAGTTCGGCGCTAGGTATAGAATCTTTGGAGTCTGGCCGCGTTCCATGGGTTTGGCTCTAGGCGATTGTCTGATGCATCACGCAGGCGGTACGCTCCTCCAGTGAGAACTTCGTCAATGATTGGGCGACCTCGGTTCTCTAGAAGAAATGGAAATCGATGATTGCCCCAACCTTAAATCTTTGCCTGAGAGCATGAAGAACGTCACTGCTCTTTGAAAACTGAAGTTGAATGAGTGCAAAGGCCTGGAAACATTACTAGAATCGTTGGGACAGTTGACTTCTCTAGCAGGAATTTTAATCCACGACTACCCCAACCTGACATCTTTGCCTGAAAACATGAAGAGCCTTACTGCCCTTAGAAAACTAAAGTTGAATGAGTGCAAAGGCCTGGAAACATTACCAGAATCGTTGGGACAGTTGACTTCTCTAGCAGAAATTTCAATCCACGACTGCCCCAACTTGACATCTTTGCCTGAAAACATGAAGAACCTCACCTTTGTTAGAAAGCTGGAGTTGGTAAAGTGCAAAGGCATGGACACATTACCGAGATCATTGGGACAGTTGACTTCTCTAGAAGAAATTTTAATCTTTGATTGCCCCAACCTTACATCTTTGCCTGAAAGCATGAAGAACCTCAGCGCTCTCAGAAATTTGACTTTGATAAAGTGCAAAGGCCTGTAAACATTACCAGGATCGTTGGGACAGTTGACTTCTCTAGAAGAACTTCTAATCGGTGATTGCCAGAAACTAACATCTTTGCCTGAAAGCATCAATAACCTCATTGCTCTTAAAATACTAAAGTTAACAGAGTGCCAAGGCCTGAAGATATTACCGGAATGGTTGGGTGAGTTGACTTCCCTAGAAGAAATTTTAATCAACCATTACCCCAACATGACATCTTTGCCTGAAAGCATGAAGAACCTCACCGCTCTTAAAAGTCTCACATTGCTAGTGTGCAATGGCCTGGAGATATTACCAGAATGGTTGGGACAGTTGACTTCTCTAGAAGAAATTTTACTTGGCGATTGCAACAACCTGACTTATTTGCCTGAAAGCATGAAGAACCTCACTGCTCTTAAAAAGCTAAGCTTGGTAAAGTGCAAAGTGATACGTCTCTGTCGTATCTATAATTTTTGATTGTTCCATGCCAATATTATTCAACTTTCATATACTTTTGGCAACTTTTTATATTATTTTTTTGACTAAATTATTGATCCAGTGCCCAGTGCCAGTTCCTGCTTGTTGCATGTTTTATGTTTTGTAGAAACCCCATATCAAACGGAGTCCAAACGGGATAAAAACGGACGAAGAATATTTTTGGAATATTTGTGATTTTCTGGAAGAAGAATCAAAGCGAGACGGTGCCCGAGGGGGCCACGAGGCAGGAGGGCGCGCCCCTGACTCTCGTGGGCACCTCGTAAGGCGGTTACTTCTCTTATTTGGCCGCAAGAAGCTAATTTTCGGAGAAAAATCTGGGCAAAGGTTTCAATCCAATAGGAGTTACGGATATCCGGATATATAAGAAACGGTGAAAGGGCATAATCTGGAAACGCATAAACACAGAGAGACAGAGAGACAGATCCAATCTCGGGGGGGCTCTCGCCCCTCCCACGCCATGGAGACCATGGACTAGAGGGGAAACCCTTCTCCCATCTAGGGAGAAGGTCATGGAAGAAGAAAAAGTAGAAGGGGGACTCTCTCCCCCTTGCTTCCGGTGGCGCCGGAACGCCGCCGGGGACCATCATCATCATTGCGATCTACACCAACACCGCCATCATCTTCACTAACATCTCCATCACCTTCCCCCATTTATATTCATAGCTCCACTCTCCCGCAACCTGCTGAACCCTCTACTTGAACATGGTGCTTTATGCTTCATATTATTATCCAATGATGTGTTGCCATCCTATGATGTCTGAGTAGATTTTCGTTGTCCTACCGGTGATTGATGAATTGCTATGATTGGTTTAATTTGCTTGTGGTTATGTTGCTGTCCTATGGTGCTCTCCGTGTCGCGCAAGCATGAGAGATTCCCGCTGTAGGGTGTTGCAATACGTTCATGATCCGCTTATAGTGGGTTGCTTGAGTGACAGAAGCATAAACCCGAGTAAGGGGGTGTGGCGTATGGGATAAAGGGGACTTGATGCTTTAATGCTATGGTTGGGTTTTACCTTAATGATCTTTAGTAGTTGCGGATGCTTGCTAGAGTTCCAATCATAAGTGCATATGATCCAAGAAGAGAAAGTATGTTAGCTTATGCCTCTCCCACATAAAACTTGCTATCGGTCTAGTAAAGTAGTCAATTGCTTAGGGACAATTTCACAACTCCTACCACCACTTATCCACACTCACTATACTAACTTTATTGCTTCTTTATCTAAACAGACCCTAGCTTTTATTTACTTGCTCTTTATTATCTTGCAAACTTATCCAACAACACCTAGAAAGTACTTCTGGTTTCATACTTGTTCTAGGTAAAGCGAACGTCAAGCGTGCGTAGAGTTGTATCGGTGGTCGATAGAACTTGAGGGAATATTTGTTCTACCTTTAGCTCCTTGTTGGGTTTGACACTCTTACTTATCAAAAGAGGCTACAATTGATCCCCTATACTTGTGGGTTATCAAGACCTTTTTCTGGCGCCGTTGCCGGGGAGTCTTAGCATGGGGGGAATATTCTCGTGTGTGCTTGTTTGCTAATCACTTAGTAGATTTTATTTTCTATTCTAAGTTGTTCTCTATCTTTAGTTATGGATATGGAACACGAAATACCAAAAAAATTAGGTGTACTTGCTACTCATGGAGATGGGGAACCTCCGAAACCCTCGATGCTGGTTATGTGAATAATATTATGTACTACTTTGATAATCCTGAGAAAACCCCATTCAATTATGTTATTGGAGACACGTTGGATCAACGTGAATACTTTAGGGATTATCGCTTGACTCAAAAAGGGAAACTATTATGGGATCAAATTCATATGTTTCATTGGTATGCTCGGGAACTATGCTTGAGATATGATTATACTTGTTGCTCTAGGATGAAGGCTCCACACCTTCCCTTTTCATGCAAATTCAATGATGATAAAACCTTGGCTTCTTATGCTAATGGTATATATGATTACTATGATGTGGAACAAATAGAACTATTCATTGCTTTTATGGGTGCTTATGAAATTGAATCTTTGTTTAATGAGTGTGAAAATCTTGATGATGTTGTTTACAGACCTGAAAATTTTGATATACTTAAATATTGTTATGAGAATTATGAATACAATTCCGATATTGATGTGTTTATTGAGAAAGTCTCCGCTGTCCAAGAAGAGACTAATATTTTGCAGGAGTCTATGGAAGAAGAAAATGATGAAACTGTGAGCTCGTTGGATGAAAAAGATGATGAGGAGAGCGAAGAACAAAAGGAGGAAGAGCGGATTAGCTACCCGTGCCCACCTTCTAATGAGAGTAACTCTTCAACTCATACATTGTTTAATTTCCCTTCGTGCTTAACGAAGGATGATTGCTATGATGATTGTTATGATCCCATTGATTCTCTTGAAATACCCCTTTTTGATGATGCGGTCCTCCCCTGCTCAGGCGGTGATGGCCGGCGGCGGTGCGCCTCGGCCGGTGGCGGTCCGGCATTCTGGTGTGGAGGCCGGTGGTGCTCTCTGTGGTGGTGCCGCCTCTTGGCGGCGGGGTGGTCCGGTGGTGCTGGCCGGCCGGGGGCATGTCCCCGGCCCAGATCTAGGCCCGTAGGGTCACTTCTGGGTCCTTGCGGGTCGGCTCCGGCGCGACCGCGACGCTCTCTGTATGGGGAGGCAGGGGAGTGGCTTGGACTGGGACAGTGACGCCGACGGTGTACCAGCTGCTGCGCAGAGGCGGAAGCTGTCCGGGCCTTTGAGGGCCCGGCCGGGCCTGTGGGGCCACGGGCCGGGTAGGCTCCTGCCATGGCGTCCGGTCGGCTACCATCATGGACGGTGGAGGTGGGGGCCTCCCGTATGCCGACGGTGTTGTTGCCCTAGTCCCGGCTCCTCTTCTCCGTTGTGCAGACCATCTTCGCGGTGTCGTGCTGAGACAGCATGGGAAGCTTCGTGTCCGTGTTGGCGCAGGGTGGTGGTCGGTCTGGTGGCGAGCTCCGGGGTGCCTGAGGTAGAGGCTGGGATCGGGAGAAATCTCTGTTGGCATGGCCGACACCGAGACGGTGGCGCCTGAGGGTGCCGCCGGACCTTCCTGAAGGGCGTTGGGGCTATCCTTCCTCTCTCCTCGCTGTGTACCGGGGGAAACCCTTGGCAGCAGCGTCGTCATTGTCGCGTCCCTTCTTGGAGGTGTTGTTGGGTACCGGCACTTTGGAGTCTCGGAGCTTGGTGGGCGATCTCCGGTGGACGCAGTGGTCACGAGGCTTCATCGTTTTTGTCTATCCGCCATTATTGGCATTTGTTTATTCTCTTTTTTTTCTCTTTCCTTTCTTTTGGGCGTGTTTGTGTTGCTTCTGCAACAGCCCTATCGTCAGATGTATCGGTTGGTTGCTTTGTAATACAAAGCGGGGGGAAACCCTTTTTCTTATTATGCTTGTGGCCATGATGCCAATACGAATGATGCTTATGGAGATGAACTTGCTATAGTTCCTTATGTTAAACATGAAATTGTTGCTATTGCACCCATGCATGATAGTCCTATTGAAGATTACGAAGCGCTTTGAATTTGAATAAGACCATGCTCCTTCTTTTTCATAAAATGGGTGGTTTGGTTGTTGATCCATTAATCAAATAAATTAGGTCGTAAGATCGAATCAAGAATTTCATTATATCCATTTCTTATACCTTCTATTTTATATGATATTTCATAATAATAAACCATAGGGATAGGGTCTAGAATTATCTTTTTGAATTCTCCCGACTACACTATATCGGAGAAGTTTGTGCTTATTAAGGATTATATTGATGGGTTGTGTTTTACTACTACACATGATGATCTTGATAGATATAATATGCATGGGCTTGCTGCTCCTACTTGCAATTATTATGAGAGAGGAACTATATCTCCACCTCTCTATGTTTCCCATACGATAAAATTGCAAGAAACTGCTTATACTATGCATTGGCCTTTACTATGTGTGCATGAATTGTTCTTTTATGACATGCCGATGCATAGGAAGAGAGTTAGACTTCATTGTTGCTTGATATATGTTACTTTGTGCTCACTGCTAAATTACAAATCATTGTTAATTAAATATGGCTTTGATATACCGTGGGATCCGGGTGGATCCATTACTTGAGCACTATATGCCTAGCTTAATGGCTTTAAAGAAAGCGCTGCTGGGGAGACAACCCGGAAGTTGTAGAGAGTCATTTATTTATATTTTGTGCTTTCATATAGTCTAAAAACAAAAAAAATAAAGAGGGGAACCCAATAACTTTTCAAAAAGGAAAGTGAAAGTGAGAAAGACAAGCATTGTTGAAGTGGGGGAGCTCCTTGAACTTTGTTCATGCTCACGGAAACTTTGTGAATCTTGATTACAGAAAATTTTCAACAAAAATAATTATCCCCTTGTACAATTCCATTGTATTATAAAAATAATGTGCCAAGGTTTGCCTTTAGGATGTTTACCATGCTTGTTGGTTTGTACGGTGCAGGACGGAAACTTTTGCTGTAGTGCGTGATTTTATATTTTTTACTGGAACGTCAAACGGTTCTGAATTTTTTTTCACTGCCTTTCTGTACAATTTTTTTATTGTTCCTAATTTTTGCAGAATTTTTGTGTACCAGAAGTATGGTGAATGTTCAGATTGCTACAGACTGTTTTATTTTTGACAGATTCTGTTTTTGATGCGTAGTTTACTTGTTTTGTGAAACCATCAATTCCTATCAATGGATTAAGCCATGGAAAAGTTATATCACTGTAGCTACAGTGTAAAAACAAAATATGAATTGGTTTTCAATATTACTTAGAGTAGTGATTTGCTTTATTATACTAACGGATCTTACCGAGTTTTCTATTGAAGTTTTGTGTGGATGAAGTGTTTGATCGAGGAGGTCTCGATATGAGGAAAGGAAGAGATACAAGAGCTCAAGCTTGGGGATGCCCAAGGCACCCGAAGTAAATATTCAAGGAGACTCAAGCGCCTAATCTTGGGGAGGCATCCCCTCTTTCTTCAACAAGTATCGATTTGTTTTTGGATTCGTTTCGTTCATGCGATATGTGCAAGTCTTGGAGCGTCTTTTGCATTTAGTTTTCACTTTTCTTTTATGCACCATGCTGGTATGAGATAGTCCTTGGTTGATTTATAGAATACTCATTGCACTTCACTTAAATATTTTGAGTATGGCTTTATAGAATGATTCGTGTGCTTCACTTCTATCATTTGAAGTTTGGATTGCCTGTTTCTCTTCACATAGAAAACCGCCATTTGTAGAATGCTCTTTAGCTTCACTTATATTTGTTAGAGCGCGGGCATAGCTTTTGTAGAAAGAATTAAACTCTCTTGCTTCACTTATATCTATTTAGAGAGATGACGGGAATTGGTCATTCACATGGTTAGTCATAAAATCCTACATAAAACTTGTGGATCATTGAATATGATATGTTTGATTCCTTGCAATAGTTTTGCGATATAGAGATGATAATATGTGGGAGGTACTAGTAGATGGTTGTGTTTAGTAAGGATATTGGTGTTAAGGTTTGTGATTCCCAAAGCATGCACGTATGGTCTCCTAACTATGTAACCAAATTGGCGCGCATTGTATTTCGATTGTTTATCTTTGCGTGAAGGTCGGGGGCGCGCGATGGTTATCTCCTACCAACCTCCCCCCTAGGAGCATGCGTAGTAGTACTTTGCTTCGAGGGCTAGTGAACTTTTACAATAAGTATATGAGTTCTTTATGACTAATGTGAGTCCATGGATTATACGCACTCTCACCCTTCCATCATTGCTAGCCTCTTCGGTACTGTGCATTGCCCTTTCTCACCTCGAGAGTTGGTGCAAACTTCGCTGGTGCATCCAAACCCCGTGATACGGTACGCTCTATCACACATAAACATCCTTATATCTTCCTCAAAACAGCCACCATACCTACCTATCATGGCATTTCCATAGCCATTCCGAGATATATTGCCATGCAACTTCCATCATCATCATATATACATGACTTGAGCATTCATTGCCATATTGCCTTGCATGATCGTAAGATAGCTAGCATGATGTTTTCATGGCTTGTCCATTTTTTGATATCTTTGCTATGCTAGATCATTGCACATCCCGGTACACCTCCGGAGGCATTCATATAGAGTCATATCTTTGTTCTAGTATCAAGTTGTAATATTGAGTTGTAAGTAAAAAAAGTGTGATGATCATCATTATAGAGAATTGCGCCATTCAAAAAAAGAGGCCAAAGAAGCCTAAATAAAAAAGGGGGGACAAAGAAGCCCGCCCAAAAAAGAAAAAAAAAAGGCGCAATGTTACTATCCTTTTACCACACTTGTGCTTCAAAGTAGCACCATGTTCTTCATATAGAGAGTCACTTGCGTTATCACTTTCATATACTAGTGGGAATTCTCATTATAGAACTTGGCTTGTATATTCCAACGATGGGCTTCCTCAAATGCCCTAGGTCTTCATGAGCAAGCAAGTTGGATGCACACCCACTTAGTTTCAGTTTGAGATTTCATACACTTATAGCTCGTAGTGCATCCGTTGCATGGCAATCCCTACTCCTCACATTGACATCAATTGATGGGCATCTCCATAGCTCGTTGATTAGCTGCATAGATGTGAGACTTTCTCCCTTTTTGTCTTCTCCACACAACCTCCACCATCATACTCTATTCCACCTATAGTGCTATATCCATGGCTTGCGCTCATGTATTGCGTGAAGGTTGAAAAAGCTAAAGCGTGTTCAAAAGTATGAACCAATTGCTTGGCTGACACCGGGATGAGCATGAGGGGTACCTTGTGTTAAGAAAAGGGAGCATAAAAGACTATATGATTTTGTAGGGATAACGTTCTGAAGCATTGATATTTTGAAAGCCATGATTGTTTGTTGGGATGCCCTAAGTATTACTGTTTTTATGTCAAATGATAGACTATTGCCTTGAATCACTCGTGTCTTAATATTCATGCCATGATTAGATATATGATCAAGATTATGCTAGGTAGCATTCCACATCAAAACTTATCTTTTTATCATTTACCTACTCAAGGACGAGTAGGAATTAAGCTTGGGGATGCTGTTACGTCTCCATCGTATCTATAATATTTGATTGTTCCATGCCAATATTATTCAACTTTCATATACTTTTGGCAACTTTTTATATTATTTTGGGACTAACTTATTGATCCAGTGCCCAGTGCCAGTTCCTGTTTGTTGCATGTTTTATGTTTCACATAAACCCCATATCAAACGGAGTCCAAATGGGATAAAAACAGACGGACAATAATTTTGGAATATTTGTGATTTTCTGGAAGAAGAATTAACGTGAGACTGTGCCCGGGGGGGCCGCGAGGCAGGGGCGCGCCCCTGACCCTCGTGGGCACCCTGTAAGGCAGACACTGCTCTTCTTTGGCCACAAGAAAGCTTATTTTCGGAGAAAATCTGGGCGAAGGTTTCAATCCAACCAGAGTTACGGATCTCCGGATATATAAGAAACGGTGAAAGGGCAGAATCTGGAAACGCAGAAACAGAGAGAGACAGAGAGACAGATCCGATCTCGGAGGGGCCCTCGCCCCTCCCATGCCATGGAGACCATGGACCAGAGGAGAAACCCTTCTCCCATCTAGGGGGAAGGTCAAGGAAGAAGAAGAAGAAGAAGAAGGGGGCTCTCTCCCCCTTGCTTCCGGTGGCGCCGGAACACCGCCGGGGGCCATCATCATCACCGCGATCTACACCAACACTGCCATCATCTTCACCAACATCTCCATCACCTTCCCCCATCTATATTCAGCGGTCCACTCTCCCGCAACCCGCTGTACCCTCTACTTGAACATGGTGCTTTATGCTTCATATTATTATCCAATGATGTGTTGCCATCCTATGATGTCTGAGTAGATTTTCGTTGTCCTACTGGTGATTGATGAATTGCTATGATTGGTTTAATTTTCTTGTGGTTATGTTGCTGTCCTATGGTGCTCTTCGTGTCGTGCAAGCGTGAGGGATTCCCGTTGTAGGGTGTTGCAATATGTTCATGATCCGCTTATAGTGGGTTGCTTGAGTGATAGAAGCATAAACCCGAGTAAGGGGGTTGTGGCGTATGCAATAAAGGGGACTTGATGCTTTAATGCTATGGTTGGGTTTTACCTTAATGATCTTTAGTAGTTGCGGATGCTTGCTAGAGTTCCAATCATAAGTGCATATGATCCAAGAAGAGAAAGTATGTTAGCTTATGCCTCTCCCACATAAAACTTGCTATCGGTCTAGTAAAGTAGTCAATTGCTTAGGGACAATTTCACAACTCCTACCACCACTTCTGCACACTCGCTATACTAACTGTATTACTTCGTTATCTAAACAGCCCCTATCTTTTATGTACTTGCTCTTTATTATCTTGCAAACCTATCCAACAACACCTACAAAGTACTTCTAGTTTCATACTTGTTCTAGGTAAAGCGAACGTCAAGCGTGCGTAGAGTTGTATCGGTGGTCGATAGAACTTGAGGGAATATTTGTTCTACCTTTAGCTCCTCGTTGGGTTCGACACTCTTACTTATCAAAAGAGGCTACAATTGATTCCCCATACTTGTGGGTTATCATAAAGGCCTGGAAACATTACCGGCATCATTGGGACAGTTGACTTCTGTAGAAGAAATTTCAATTGGCAGTTGCGCCAATCTGACATCTTTGCCTGAAAGCATGAACCTCGCCGCTATTAGAAAATTGATGTTGATAGAGTGCAAAGGTCTGGTAACATTACCGGGATTGTTGGGACAGTTGACTTCTCTAGAAGAAATTTTAATTGGCGACTGCCCCAACCTGATATCCTTTCCTGAAAGCATGAAGAACCTCACCGCTCTTAAAAAATTGATGTTGACCAAATGCAAAGGCCTTGAAACATTACCGGGGTCGTTGGGGCAGTCGACTTCTTTAGAAGAAATTGTGGTCACCAAGTGCCCCAACCTGACATCATTTCCTGAAAGCATGAAGAACCTCACCACTCTTACAAAATTGAGGTTTGAAGAGTGCAAAGGCCTTGAAACATTACCGGGATGGTTGGGACAGTTGACTTCTCTAGAAGAAATTATACTCAGCGATTACCCCAACCCGACGTCTTTGCCTGAAAGCATGAAGAACCTTACCGCTCTTAGAAAACTTTGGTTGAAAAATTGCAAAGGCATGGAAACATTACCGGGATGGTTGGGACAGTTGACTTCTCTAGAGCAACTTATCACCTGCGATTGCCCCAACCTGACATGTTTGCCTGAAAGCATATGGAGTTTCTCTGCTTTTAAGCTACTCAAAATTGTTTGGTGTCCAAGGCTGATTGTGAGGTTCCATAGGGAGGATGCCTACAAGATTCGTCACATCCCCACAGTCGAATTCTGGTGATCAAGGAGTTAAAAACTGTGAAGCAACCATTGTACAAAGTTGTTGGTCTCTTATGCAGAGCTTGTTTTCTGAGGTCATCGTTGATTTGTCGCCTAGCCACCTGTCCCATCTTTTGCTCCCGGTGAATACATATATGGTGCTCTACTACTGCATACCAACAAGTGTTGGAGGTTGTCATGTTGGTGCCAGGTGCTGTAGAGGAAGTAAGCGGTCCGGAGGCTTCTTTTTCAAGTGTTGTAAGCATTTATACCATGCATGAGCACTTTGTCCCCTTCTATTTTCTTATACATGTAGTCTTACTTGTAGCTAATCTTGTCAACTTTTAGAAATCAAACTTGCATCGAAGAACTAACTATGAATTACTGAGTACAACTTCCTATTCATTCTCTTCTTTGTTCCTACTACTTAACTTGGAAAAATATTTGCTACTGTGCCCAAATGGATTATACCATGCATTAGCTCATTTTCTTTCTTTCTGTATAGTTTTTCAAGGGCAGAAACATATACAGTTGTAGCTAATCTTGTCAACTTTTAGAAACAGAACCTGCACCCAAGAAATAATTAAAGGGACTTGCCTTTCATTGTTGGCTGCACAACATACTCGGAATGTAGTTTCGTATTGGTTCTCTTCTCTCTCGGTTTTTTCTGATAACTTACTGGTTCTCTTCTCTGTTTTTCCCACTTACATAACTACAAGTTGACATCCGCATGACTTCTATTGGTCAATCATGCGCGCAGGGTTTACATTGCTGTTCCATACTTGCCGAATCTCACACAAGATCAATTTCACAATGCAAAAGATGAGGCAAAGCTCAATTCCAGGGAGCAGTTACTTTCGGACCAAGAGCTCTCAAGTAGCTGACTGACTAATGTTGTTCTACTCTAAGTACTTGTCCATGATTACTGTTGTGATTCAGAAAGGGATTAAAAGGTCATGGTTCTTGTGCCCGAGGAGAGAGGAACCCCTGCTATATATTCCCCGTCGGCTCAAATCCTGTAAGATTGTTAATTTCAACTCAACCACTTTTTGGCAATGCTCCATTCATTCATGTATATAATTTATCTATCGTGTACTGTTTTTAATTTCTACTCTATAATTTTAATGTGTCTATTGTCTTCCAGATAGTGCACACCTTGGGCCTGCCCCTGGACAATACTAGGTACCGGGTGTGCTGCTTCAGGTGACTGGGACGGGCATGATGAATAATTGGGTGCCCAGGGAATGGAAGACAACAATAGTGCGCCGTCTCATTTTGCCATGCTGGTGGACTAGGAGCAGCCATGTATGTAGAGGATATATACTTACTTACTCATCTTCTCTCGATGGTTCATGAGATATATTTACTTCCATGGACATGGAGCAGGCTGCAGGAGGAGGATACCTCTGTTCGTGTGTTTGTTCCGCACGAGTGGAACATGGTGGAAGTTATGGATATCATGGCTGCAGCTGAGTAATTCCATCTCAACCCCGGACTCCCTCTGCTCTTTGGTCAGAGGACGGCGAGGTGGAGGTCTGCAGTGACAACCCTGAACTCCTCGGCTCCTTCTCTGAGACCATTTAGCGGTCGCCCACCTCTCCATCTCTACTCCTAGTGGTTACATACTAGGGCATGGTGTTCTGTGCTAGAGTTGGTCCCAGCTGCGGTAGAGGAGAGGAGGTAAGCGGCCTGGAGCCTTCTTTGTCTGAAAGAAGTAATTAAAGGGACATGCCTTTCATGGTTGGCTGCACAGCAGACTTGGAAAGACTGATTAGTAAAACTTCTTATTTGATTCTCTTCTCTGTTTCTACTGCTTACTTAGCTTGGAAAAGGAAATGTCATTTCAAGCATACAAATTTCATCGTGCCGTAACATCCAGCTGACATGTACATGGCTTGGTTGAGTGAATTGCAGAAAACCACCACATTTCAGCTTAGGTTTGCAGAAAACACTCTTCTACGTTTTTGCTGCAGAAAACACTGATTTTTTTTCTAATCTTTTGCAGAAAGCACCAAACCTCCTGTTCGGGCAGTTTAAGCACTATTATGACAGATGGGACCCTGTCTTGTTGACGTGGCTCACGGCCGCGAGCTGACGCCATCTAACGGTGCTACAGTGTCGGTCCGCCGATAGAAACCAGCTCGATCCAGATCTCTCCTCTGCCTCTCCCTCTCCCCTCATCACTCTGTTCTCCTCTCCTCACTCTGTTCTTGTCCCCCGACGCCGCCACAACGCCGGCCGCCGTTCTGCTGCTACCCCGTGGCCATGGTGTCGTGGAGTGATGAGACCAGTGAGGATTCAGTCATAAACATATCCTCCTCCTGCGATGGCATCATCAAGGTCAGTTTGCTACAACTAGGATTAGGGTTAGGTTTAGTGATTCGGGGATTTTGTGAACGAGCTCGAGCTGAACCTAGGTTTATCTTTGCTTGCTCCCACAACTTCCAGCTACGATGCACGACCCGAATTTCAATGGCACTGACGCAGATGTGAATGTTTTGTGCGGACACGGCGAGCCGGCCGAGCGCTTAGTTGCATTTGAAAGGATGCACACTGGCAGGAGGTTTCTAGGATGTACTAAGAAGGTATGATCCTTAATAAAGGAAGGTGTTCATTGCTTAATGTTTTGTTTACGTAGTTGTTAAGCTTTGTTTAGTTTGGTCTTTCTTTACCTTTATCTGACATGCCTTGTCATCAAATGATACACATTGTTTATTGTGGTTAGTGATTACTGCTTTGTTTATCAAGTTGTTAAGCTTGGTTAAGTGCTTAGTCTTTGTTTAACTTGTTTTATCCAGTGAGTGGATGGTAGTCATTGTTTATTATGGTCAGTGCTTAATTACTTGTTTAACAGTGGTCATTGTTTATTTGTTTGTTGTGTGATATGTTTGATGCACATATTAGACCCCTGAACATGTTTGCTTATGGAGTATGGCACTTAACAGTGGTCTTCATCCTACTCAATTAGATGATTCTTTATTGTTTTATTGTTTATTTTACAGGAAGGCATAAACTGTGGAGTAGTTCAATGGATTGATTTTGAATGGCCAGACTCAATGGAGAAGGCATTGGCCAAGTTATGGGATATGTATGAGGAGAGTAAGCCAGGTAGAACCAATGACAATCTGGAGAGTTCCTTTGTAATTCACAACCTGACTGAAGAGAAGAAGAAACTACAGGAGAATTATGATAGTTTGTATGCTGATGTCAATGCTCTCTTGGATGCCCAGCAGCAGAGGGGTCTGGAGTTGAGCAATCAAAAGGAGCAGAAGCAATGTCTTGATCTGAAGATTGCAGAGCTAGAAACTGTAGTGGGCAACTTGAAGGCAGAGCTGGCAAAGAAAGAGGAGGAGAAGAAGAAAGTATGGGAGGACTATGACAGTTTGTAGCTGATGTGAATGCTCTCTTGGATGCCCAGCAGGAGAAGGGTGTGGAGTTAAACAATCAGAAGGAGCAGAAGGAATATGTTGATGTGAAGATTGCTGAGCTAGAAACTGTAGTGGGCAACTTGAAGGCAGAGCTATCAAAGAAAGAGGAGGAGAAGAAGAAGCTGCTGCAAAAGTATGAGACTCTAGTGAACCTGACAGGTGCTCAAGCCAATGTGATTAGGAACTTTAAGTTCAATCATTTGAAGGAGAAGGAAAGGCTGACAGAAGAGAGGCTTAAATTGCAGCATCACATTTCTGAGCTTCAAAAGTCTGAGGAGAAGATAAAGCAGAAGCTTCAGGGGGTGAAGGCCATCTTAGATGAGTAGGGGTGTCTTCTAGTATGATAATCATCTATCTGTATGTAGATGATAGTCTTCTATGCAAAACTTTAGTATGAACTTGGTCCTCAACTACTTTAACTATGTATTTTGTGATCCATGGTGTTGGATCCAGCAGTGTTGTAATGTAGATGATAATCATCTATTTAGTACTTTAGTTTGAATTTGTGAACCCGGTAATTAAGTATGTATGTTGTGATCCATTGTGTTGGATTCAACCTTGATGAACCTTTATGAATGTGAGTCAAATTTGATGTTATATGCTTTATGTGCTTAGTACAATTTGGTTTTATATGGTTTAGATGATTATCATCTATTCAGTATTTGAGTATGAATCTGTCAACCAAGTAATTTAACTTACTATTTTGTTATCAATGGTGTTGGATCCAATTTGACCACCATTTCATTGATTCATTGACAAAATGGCCCTAGGGGTACCTTGACCACCATTTCATCGATTCATCGACAAAATGGCCCTAGGGGTACCTTGACCCTCATTTCATCGATTCATCGACAAAATGGTCCTAGGGGTACCTTGACCACCATTTCATCGATTCATCGACAAAATGGGCCTAGGGGTATCTTCACCCTCATGTCATCGATTCATCGACAAAATGGCCCTAGGGGTACCTTGAC
>NC_041389.1:656177890-656191918 GCF_002162155.2 Triticum dicoccoides | reverse complement strand
CGACAAAATGGGCCTAGGGGTATTTTCACCCTCATTTCATCGATTCATCAACAAAATGGCCCTAGGGGTACCTTGACCCTCATTTCATCGATTCATCGACAAAATGGCCCTAGGGGTACCTTGACCCTTATTTCATCGATTCATCGACAAAATGGCGCTAGGGGTACCTTGACCACCATTTCATCGATTCATCGACAAAATGGGCCTAGGGGTACCTTGACCAACAAGTGTATAATTATCAAAACACCAAGACCATCATCAACAAGTGTATAATTTTCCTAACAACAAGACCATCATCGACAAGTGTTTAATTTTCCTAACAGCAAGACCATCATATGGATCAAATTGAACATGGTAGCAGCAAGACCATCATATGGATCATCAAATTGAACATGATAACAGCAAGAACAACATCATAGTGCATAATTCTCATAAAAGCAAGACCATCAATAGTAGTTATTACAGTACCATAACACCAAACCAACATGAGTTGTTCCCAAAATAGATCATAGCAATTAGCAGTTTTGCCTGATCACATCATCAACATTTTTTCCAAAGCACATTAGTTCCCTGAAGCATAAAAGTAATCCTTCAGCCTTGATGGTTTCGTCCTCTGTCTTGGTGGCAAGAAGGCTGTCCTTGTTGGTGCAGCTGAGCTGCTTGGCCTCCTAGCTGGAGCTGTTAAGTTGCTTGGCCTGCTTGCTGGAGCTGCTGAGATGCTTGCCACTGGTGGTGCCCTGCTTGTTGGAGCTGCAATAGATGAAGCTGCAGTAGTAGATGTGGTACCCTCCTCTGTCCTGTTTGACTGCATTTGAAAATGGCAGCAAGTTAATACATTCAAGTGGTACAAAACAGAAATAGATGGCGGCAAGTATGGCAACAGAGACTAACCTCATGTCTGTTCTTTCTCATTGCTAGAGCTGGCTTTAGTGTTTTGTGGCAAGATGTGTATCTGTGACCCACAAGATTGCAATTGCTGCATGTAATTGATGCCATCCTAGATGTATATTTAGGTGCTGGTGGCTCAAACTGGCTCCTTCTCCTTTTGGTTTGCTTCTTCCCAGGTTTATCCTTGAAAACTGGGGGTTCTATGTCTCTAGTTTTGGTCTTAGGCCAGAGGTCAGGTCCAGGTACAGGAAATATGATGGGACTGTATGCAGCCAGATACATAGGCTTTTTGAAGAAGTCATGCACAAAATCTTCGGGCCTTAATTTGGCTTTGGTAATAGCAGAGACTACATGATTGCATGGCACTGCAGTCATATCCCATTTTCTGCACCCACATGTCCTTTGCTGCAAGTTAACTGCATAGGTATTCTCATTGCTTGTCACTTGGTAAATATTTGTCCCAACCATCAATGCTTGACAGTTCCTAGAGTGTTTCTTTGCTTCTTCAAGTAACTCAGCATATGTTGGGCATATTTCCCACTTGGCTAACTCTGTCTTACTCCTATTTGCATTGAACCTGACCATCAACTTAGTCCCGATTCCATCTACCATGGTCTTTATTGGTTCACCCCTCACATCTAATATCATCTTGTTGAACACCTCACTAATATTGTTGACAACTAGGTCAGTTTTGCAATTGAAGTCCATGGCATATCTAGCCCAAGCATGTCTAGGAATTTTATTTAACCAAGTCCAGGCAGCCTTACACTCTACTTTAAGAGCATCCACTGCAGCAAGATGGCCATGTTCACTATAGGAGTAACTTGCCTTATCCATGTACTTCTTTAATTCTGACCCCCTAAAACCAGCAGCCTGGAAGTTTTGGTAGATGTGTCTAAGGCAGAATCTTTGGGGGCAATTGGGGAAAACTTGGCTCACAGCTTTCAGAAGATCCTATTTGGAGAAATTACCAAACTTACTTATAAGAAAAGAATATTAACTACTTCTAGCAATTAGTATGAACAACTTATATCAACTAGTAATGAGCAATGAAAATATTAACTACGTCTAGCAATTACTATGAACTACTTATATGAACTAGTAATGAGCAATGAATATTAACTTACTAATCAAAATCTATGAACTACTAGTAAGCAATTTCTATGAACTACTAATACTAAGCAAATTCTATGAGCAAATTCTATAATACCTTCTGTCTATCAGAGATTATGGTGTAAAAACCAAATCTCCTAGATTCTCCACCAATAGCCGCCTTCAGTTCTGTGAGAAACTAGGTCCAACTCTTTGTGTCTTCTTTGTCCACAACTCCAAAGGCAATGGGATAGATGTTATTATTCCCATCCCTTCCTGTGGCAGCAAGGATATGTTGGCCAGTAGAGAGTTTGATGAAACATCCATCCACACTGGCAATGGCACACAAGATGTGTTATAAACAAAGTATGGTGCACCACATTTATGTCATATATAACACAGTTTAGTAGTCACCTATGAATGGTCTACATCCATTCAGAAATCCCTCCTTGCAAGCATTCAAACATATGAACAAACCATGGAACCTTGGATTGATGCTTGGATGGTCTTTTAGGAACTTAGTAGTGACAATGCACCTACTACCTGGATTGGTGTCTAACACAGCCTGCAAGTAATCCCTGATCCTGGTATATTGCCCCCTCTGATCTCCTTGCACCACCTTAATAGCATTGTTCTTAGCCCTGTAGGCCATATGAGTGCTGATCTCAACTCCATACTTGCTCTTCAGATTTTGCATTATTGTACTTATTGGTGTGTTCAGGTTTGTTCTTATTGCTACTAAAACTTGATGTGTAACCCACTTTGTAGTCACCTTGGTGCTCTCTGCTACAGCTGGACATGTGTGCAGTAAATTTGTTTTTCTAATGCAGAAAGTTTTCTCTTTTCCCACCGCAGAAGCTGCAATGAAGAAAGGGCAGTCTTCATGTGTGCACACAGCTATAATTCTGTCATTGCAGTTCCTATGAAACTGATAGTTTCTGTTCTGTGCTATATGGAAAGTGAGAAGTGCCCTTCTAAATTGGTACACATTATCAAAGCATAACTTCTTAGCAAACTGCAGCTCTGGGCTCTCTCTATCCTCATGATACCATACCCTTGGTTTGGGTTTTTAGCCCTAGACTTACTGCCTAGCACAAATGCTAGGGGTACAGCCCCATCATCTTGCTCCTCCTTCAAATCATCAGGATCTGGATCCTCATCAGATGATGGTACCCAAACATCCTCAAACTGTTGCTCCAAACTAGCATGTGATCTTGTGGTTGGCCCCTTTCTTACATTCAACTTCTTCCTCTTTTGCCCCTATGGTAGCACCTCCTTTTCAAGTTCCTCATGATCTCCATGCTCCTCTTGCTCTGCATTTTCCTCATGCACTTCCTCTTGTATCTCATAAGGTTCATCTACATCTGTGTCACCTTCAAAGTGAAAGAGTGGGTCCTCTCTCTGCATCCTTAGCTCAGCCATCCTAGCCATGAAATCCTCATCTTCCTCCAAGTCAGAGTCATCTTCAGTTAGTAGCACATGAAGTTTCTTTTCACTGCCTGCACCCTCTCAACATTCTTCTAAATCTCTGAATTTTTGATCTCCTTCTATGCTCCATACTTCTGTCTAACTCCTGTTGCTCCATGTCAACATCATCTCCGTTGCCTTGCTCAATATCAACATCCGCTTCATTGCCTTGCTCCATATCAACATTGTGGCTCTGCTGTGTGGAGAAAAATTGGATTGGTTCAGGCTCCTCAACTACTGCATCTCTTTTTGATACTTTGGATGGTGACTTGTACACCACCCCAACATCATTCACCTCATATACAATGCTCTCTCCAACATTGCCTATAGGAACTTGCTGATCACAAACATAACCTCTGTTTATATCTACAGGTTTGGGCTCACTACCCCTAACTATTGTTAGGTTTACTATGTTCTGATATTTATTGGCAATGTCATCCAGCATCTAATCCACCTTGTCATCATCACATATCTCCTCCAAACCAGCTACTCCCAACCCAGCATCCCTCACATAATACATATAGTCTTTACTTCCATATCCTGCTGTATCTATGAGTGCTAACAGATTGTAAAAAGTGATGTATGAAACACGCATAGTCCTTTCCAAGTTATCTATATCATGAAAGTGCAGTCTAACCTCCCAAACATCATCAGACAAGCTACAAAAAGGTACAATTATTGTACTTATTAATTAAACACTATAGTACTAACTACAAACAATACAAGTGAACAATTTAAAATATACAATGCATACCAATTTAAATAAGAGCTAACTGTGACCCTAATGTCTACTAAATAAACAGTGCATCCTAACCCAAATAGCAATTAAAATAAACTCTACATGGATACTAAAAAAGTGCAGAGCTATTTGTCTACTAAACAGAGCATGGGAATAACACTCTCTACTGAACTAAAAATTATCACTATATTGTCTCCTAATCAGAGCATACTAATATCACTACAATCTAATTTATAGAGCAGATGAACACTTAGTACTAGCAAAAGATCCATTTCTGATTTACACACCTAACCCTAACTATGGAATCTACAGAAAATGAGGGGGTGGGGGAGGCAGAGGAGATATCTTACTCCACACCGCCGAATGCAGATGCCCAGTGGGGGCTCCCCATCGGAGTAGCCTGCACAGCACGGGCCAGAGCACCGGCGGCAGGATACTCCAGCGACGGGGACGGTGGTCTGCTCCGCGGGGCCTGGCTAGGGTTAGAGCTCCCGCAGACCTCCTCGGGTGGCTTTGGATCTCTGCCGCCAAACAACCCTCATGCGCCGTTGCCACCTCCGCCATCCACTCCGCTGCCGGCGTCCGGGCTCGCCGTTGCCATGAGTGAGACAGAGAGAGGAGAGCGCGCCGTCGCGGGGATGGTGGGGAAATTTTCAGATGCGGGAGAAGTGTCGATTCGATCTGGTCTCTTGACCTAGCGGGAGCGTCGGTGGGCACTGTAGCGCCGTTAGATGGCGTCAGCTCGCGGCCGTGAGCCACGTCGACAAAACAGGGTCCCAGCTGTCATAATAGTGCTTAAACTGCCCAAACAGGAGGTTTGGTGCTTTCTGCAAAAGATTAGAAAAAAAATCAGTGTTTTCTGCAGCAAAAATGTAGAAGAGTGTTTTCTGCAAACCTAAGCTGAAATGTGGTGGTTTTCTGCAGTTCAATCTGGGTTGGTCAATCGTACGTGCAGGCTTAAGTCACAGTTTTGCAGAAGATGGATTTCACAATGCGAAAAACGAGGCAGAGCTCAAGGAAGAGGGCAGTTTCTTTCAGACCAAAGCTCGCTGGGATTCTCAAGGAGCATATTTTGATGGCGGAAGGAAGAGCTCTGGAGTGGCTGACTAATGTTGTCCTACCCTAGTGCTTGTCAATAACCACTGCTGTGGTTCTTCTGCCCGAGGAGTCCGAGCCTGCTATATATTCGCCGTCAGCTCCGAGGCTACAACCCCGTAAGGTTATTCCTCACCTGCTCCATTCTTCCATGTATGTAATTTTTCGGTTCTGTTACAGTGTTACTGCTCTTACTTTCTATACCTGCTAATGTGGCTACTGTCATCCTTTCCAGAGAGGAGCGCTCATCTTGGGACTGGCTGTGCAAATTGCAAAATACTAACGGGTGTGAACACTTGCTCGGCATCACCGATCCTGCCCGTCGGTTGCTGTGTGAAGGTTGCTCATGGCACTTCCATGGTTTTCAGCAAAAAAAAAAAGACAAAATCGGTGCTATAAAAACTCGGTGCTTGAAGCAATTTGGAGGTCCATTTTTGTATTTTTTTCCCAAGAATACTCTGGATGGTAGTTCTTTGCGGAACTTCACATGTGAGTAGAATAGTTGACCAAGTTTGTTTTTTATTTTCTTTTGGCTACTTTCAGCCTTTTACCATAACATTGTACTAGATCGGTAACGCGCCTTGGCACGAGGATGCCGGTCCCTACGTTGCGGTCATGTAGGTAATGCTCAAGTTAAAAATAATCCAGGTTTAGTTTATTTATTCAAACACATTATAACAAAATAAAAGAAAGAAGAAACATTTACATATGATAGAAGGAAAACATTATGTAGTGCAACATCACCATGAGATTATCATAAGGCAGAATCGAGTTTAGCTCGTTCATGAGATAGCAAGAGCCTGAATGTTAATCTACAAATTCTAAAACCATACATCATCGACAACATAATATAATTAAAATAGTTTTTTACATATAGGCCATTTCATTATTTATAGGAGATAAACAAAACATATAGTATCATACCAGAACATTCAGTCCCATGACAAAATAAAGGTGATTAATTAACATGCCATAACTGAGATTCTCCAAATCCCATGTCTCAGTCATGAAATAAATTCTTCAAAAGATTGGAAGTACCACAATGGGAAAATAATCACTGTCAATGCAAGGTATTACATTCATTTGCTTTGCTCCATATGAACTGAATTTCTCTATTAAATATCAATGCCCAACCTTGAAAGCAAAAGGTTTCAGTTCTCATCAAAACCACTCCATTAGTAATTCAATACATCAGTTCTATCTTCACTTTGTCATACTAACAAAGTACTAAAACCCTTATACATATGTAAGGATAACTGCCAACAATCAGGACTGCAAGCCACATGGCAGGCTGGCTGGAGACCCCATCTGGTTCCGGCGGCAACCTGCAAGTCAAGAAAAATGGGAGGAGCAGAGAAAGGTGAACCTCCAGCAGCGGCGTGAGCAGCAAGGTGCACCCCTCCCAGAAATTTCACGGTTTGCTTAGGTCTGGATAAGATTTTAGAACATAGATGCAATCCGACAGGGAGGCCACAAGAAACTATCTATATCTATCCTCGCAAAAATCTATTATAAGCTCCAGTGCACTTAGAATTGAGGATCTTTCTTAAAATTACATAGCAACTGACAAGCATACAACATCGCATGAAAATCCGATTCCCCGGTTCATCAATCTAAACAAACATGTGGACTGGTAATCAAACGGTTCCTAGAATCAGAATAATTTGTTGTCAAGACATCAAAAGTAACTACCAGTTTCCAAAACCCCACTATATGTTAGTAAACATATGGTTGCCACATAAGAGTATTTTCTGCACAAGGAAAAAATATATTTATGATTGCTTAGTTATGACCACGTCAATATAGGCTATACAACACATACATCAAGTACTCACCCCAATGGGGAATTCACAAACTATTTCCCATAAAAGGTAAGTATGGGTAAAAAACAAAACAATTAATGGTTGCTTCAATTGCTCAATTATTTAAAAGAAAACAGAAGACGCGCAAAGCTTTGGAGCACTTGAACGGGGTTGAAACTTTTAAGCCTCATGTTCCCAAGAAATTTTTGTAACCATGAAGAAACTAAACAATATATCAGCTAAAGAGCAATACTTGCACTGGCCAATGATGACATGGTTTCCTTCCTTGACCTGGAAGCAAGGAGATCAGCAGCCTTGTGGCACGAGGGTGCGACATTTTGCTGAAGCAAGTAGTACTAAGTTAGTAGGAATCTACGTATAGCATATGAATTCAAACATGATAACAAAATAAAGTGAAGAAGAAACATTCATTTGTGATAGAAGGCATAAGATTATAAGGCAACATCAAGTTCAACATAGATTTATAATACATGCATTTAGATTTAACTATACAAAGGACATGAAGCATCATCCCACCCTACAGAAATTAATAGCACATTTTTTCCTTGGAAAGGTTACATGAGCCAGCATTAAACGATAAAGCACATGGACATGAAAATAATCTTAGAGACAAACGATAAAGCTATGTTTTCTACTATCCAGGATATGAACTAAAAATCTCATGGAGAGTATTAAATTGTTCCAAATATCATTCCAGGACCCAGAAAAGAGATTATTAATTTGATTTACTCAAATGCTTTGGTACTAAAGCTTCACTGCACAAGATGCACCAGCACCTTATAAATTGCCATCTGCACTAAAAGGACCAGCATATGGACTGCCAGCCAAACAAAAACAATATAATTAGTTGTGCCCTTCAATGCTTAAAAGATACATGGAAAAGCAATTACAAAATTATAGTAAGAATAAAAACAACCTGCGAACTGCTATCTTTATAACCAACAAGAGAACAGAAATGTTCCACTTTCATGAAGCTCAGAATTTAAAAAATGTACAGAAAAGGCATAAATGGTGCATGGGATTTGAGCAAAATATACAAAAATACAGAAAATCTATTCGGTCGCAGCCATGTGGACCGAGGAAGTAACTAAGGGACCAATTGAACCAAAAACAAACTAAGTAACCAAATTATCACATCAAGATGCTAACAGTACAACAGTGAAATCATTACATAAGACAACTATAAATACTGGGAGCGAGTCTATCTAGCATAATAAAGTTCAACCTACTTTTAACCAGATTAAATCAAGGACCAACAACAAACAATAAATATCAAGAACAAATTATATGCAATAAAGATAGGAAAGAGAAGAAATCTATACACAAGACGGCTATAAACAGTGGAGCATAAATAAGCGACACCTTTAAATACAAATAAAGGGTCCATTGCATGGTGGGCTCAGATTCACCTTTCCTCGATCATATAACCTACTCCCGTCATCTCTTATCACCAGATCAATCTGTTTATACAATGGAGCTGCCCTGGTTACCTCTCAACAAGAGTGGCCATCCAAGGACAGAACAATAAGTATCACCTGATCAAAAAGGATTCGAGAGACAAGAGGGAGGATCCAACTCGATACTCACAGGTGCCTCGATTGCTCAAATGCACGCTTATTTCAATCACGGTTAATCATCATCGCCCTAGAAAGAATGGCCTCCTTCACCTTATCGACGCACAGACTAACCAGGAGCCAGCACACACAAGGGTAAAAGCTGAAAAGATGAAAATGCCCTCGGCAGGGCACGATAATTATCGGCGGTGGCACGACATATTTGACCGCTGGAGCGCGCCGACTGGCCGTACATATCACGGTAACGATTCATTGCTACAGTGCAACGGCTTCCATCCAACGGCCCAACTCATCCCACCGTGAGATACTACGGCTGGAAACGCATCAAGCAGTTCAATCGGACACCCGAGACTCACTAAACTCTGAGAGAGCCAGGAACCTACTGCGGTTCTTATTTCTGGATGTGTTCTTAAATTCCTACAAACCAAAGAGGCGCTAAATACAAACACAGAACGACAACAGCATAGCACACTTTGCTTGAGACCAGAACTGCATTTGAATGGGCTCAGATTCGCCTTTGCTCGATCATGACCCTTCCCCTAGTGTCTCCATTGGCAGATCAATGTGTTCTCACAAGTGTGAAACTGCCCTGGTTATCACTCATCAGAAATGACCATCCAAGGGCAGAGCCACTAAAATAAGCACATGATCAAAATGGCTTAAAGAAACAAGGGGAGATCAAACTTATTACCCACAAGCGCCTCGATTGCTACAGAGCATGCTTATATCAGCCATAACCGATCATCATAGCCCTGCGCCAGCTAAGTGTCTCTTTTTGATCCAGCGGGCAGGCAAGATCCAACGGCCCAAAACGCATCTGAAATCAAATCCAGGAGCATAGCTATAGGACCAGGGCATCCACATGTAAACCAGAGCATTACATGAGCTCCTATGATAGCAAGTAAACATGAACAACAACATGCAAACCCTAGAATAGCATGGATCCACAACTACAGAGCTCAAGTAGGAACTGATGCATGAGTAGGGCATAGAGCATCAACCAGACGAGCACCACATAACATAGCCACCGCCATGCCCCATACAGTAGCCGAAGCAGGTAGGAACTGATGCATGAGTAGGGCATAGAGCATCAACCAGACGAGCACCACATAACATAGCCACGGCCATGCCCCATACAGTAGCCGAAGCAGAGGAGCGGGAGGAAGATGGAGCTCACCGAGGGAGGTTGTAGCAGAGGCAGTACTCAGTGGGTGCCGGGGTTGCGCCTGAACGCCGTCCAACCGGCGCATAACTGCAACAAAAACCAGATCCACAAACTGTGAGATTTGGGTAAAAAACAAACTTAGCAGAAGAATGCAATGGGTGGAACTCAAACGATAAATTATATGAACTTATTGACAAAATAATTGGTGGTCTAGAAGCAAAGTATGTAACATAAAAAATCCTTTTTACAAAGAGAACTTCTTATCCAACAGTAGACCGATATTTCCTGCTCAACAAAATAAATATTTTGGAAGTTAATGCAGTTAAGAAAATCAGCATGTAAAATAAGCAGATGTTGCCTGCATAGCAATTGTTTAGCAGTTGTATCTCATTGAATAACACATACAAAGCTCTGATGTCTTATTTCTAAGGATATTATTCATGTTTTGATAGTTGGAAACGAAATGTAAAACTGACATCAAATGGGAATTAATATTTTATATGGGAATGCCTACTGGTCTTGAAGAAACATTCTTACACTTTGTTTACATTATTCGGCATTATTGCAACATTTCACACACCACTTCAGCCCAAGAGTTGCCAAACAAATCAAAAGAAACAAAAAGGAAGTGAACATGCATCTATCAAAAGAGCTATATATTTCATAATTAGCAGAGTACATCAAACACAAGCACACCTCATGAGATAGATATGTCAGTTCTAGCTAGTGCTCTGCTCTTTCCCATACAAGAAAAGAAAGATTGCATCTACATATGAAAAATTAAGTTCAATTGCTTTCAGCACATGGATCAAATCAACAACAAGCTATAACAAACTTCAACATAGGCCAGCAGTGAAACGATAGGGGATTTTTTTACCAAAAACAACAGCATCAAGCTGCTACTTGCCGCATGGCTTGTAGGATTAGGAACTTGACTAATACATAATTCAGGTAAGAAGGAAGCAACACACGGGCATGGAGGTGGCAGAGCTTTTACTTCCTCTTTTCCTCAGGCTCCATTCTTTTTCCACATCCGAGGAACAACATCCACGTACCAAGAAACGACCCTGGCATGAAACCCTAACCACCACAATGTGCAGCCGAAAATAACAACCAGGCGTGAGCCACGTATATGTGCACAACAGCAGGGAGATTGAAAGACCAAAAAAAGGAAGGAAGAACACACCTTCCCAATGGTGGCAACCGAGCAAATGGCAGACGGCGTGCGGCGTCAGATCCGGAACCAGAGGTGGAAGGCGAGGAGGAGCAGCGCCGAGGCGACGACGGAGACGATTAGGAGCAGCGCCGAGGCGACGGCGGAGACGATGAGGAGCAGCACCGAGGCGACGGCGGAGACGATGAGAAGCCGCGGCCACGTCGACCCCCCTAGGCCACGCCGCCTGCGCCGACCCCCCTGGGCCACGCCGCCCGCGCCGACCCCCTGGGCCACGCCGCCCGCGCCGCGTGCCATATGCCGCCGCCTTTGCCTCGCCTTCCTCCTTCCCTTCTGTGGGAACCGGGGCCGGGGCGGGGCGTTAGGGTTTTGGCGGCGCCAGATCGGAGGGATGGGAGGAGGAGGACGTGAGGAGAGGAGGAGGACGACGACAGGGAAGGAGGCAGCGGTGGCGGCGCTAGGGGCGGGAGGAAGAGGAAGGGAGGCGGGTGCGTGGGAGGGAGCGAGGCGGCTGCGGGACGGAGGAGGAGCCGGCTAGGTTTCTCCACGGGCGTGGCCCCCTTTTATATCCCCATGAAGTGAAATGACGAAAATGCCCCCAGCGGGGCAGACTATTTACGAGCGGTGGCACGAAACGGGTGAAACTGTTCATTGCAACAGTAACTTTTTTTTATCCGACGGACGATGTCATTCCAGGGCTCGATCCGACGGCTCAGATCACATCAAGCGCGCAGATCCAACGGCCAGGAAGCCCAAATCGCTGAGGAGCCGGGAGGATCGTCTGGATCCTTATTTCTCGATTTTCGCTTATAATAGTCATAAAGAACAACCTTCTGTGTTTCACATGTAAAGATGACCCATTTTCTTGTTGGGCAGATGCTCCTCTGTTTGTAGAAGTGATGTTACCAAGTGCTATTTTTGCTCATATTAGGTTATACATATACTAAGGTGAAACAATGGTTATTACTAACATATATTAAAATCACAGTTAAACAATGCTATTGCACAACCAACATATATTACAGTTCACAGGGAGTATCATAAAATGGAGCAGCTCTGGAAACCTGTGATCATATTGAACAAGCAGGCAAACACAGCGAAGCCCGATGTCCGTGACCTACAGCTACACTACAGCATGGAAACACAACACCAGCAGAGTCGACAGAACAAAAAATGCAGCTATATCACACCGCCAACGCAATCTGTCTCTTCATTTAACAGGTACAAGTAGTGGTCCTCGAGGGGACGGTCCTGCGGCAGCGCGTCCTGCTCTCTTGTTACATGCGAGGCGGACTCCTTGAACCTCTGCAGGCGCACCCTGCTGTATGCGTCGATGTTCCGTTGCGAGATCAGGAAGAGCTCCACCTCCGTGACGAACCGTGCTGTCCGTCCAAGGAGGAACGGCCTAGCAGCGTCCGACAGTAAACTCCTGAACTCTTCCCTTGTATGTTCCGGGGAAGCTTGCTTTGAGGCGTGCAGTTTTTCTTGCGTTTTCATGAAGGACTCGATCAGGCCGTGGATGTGGTAAACTATGGCCTCGACATTTTCGTCCTGTGGAAGATAATTTCTCAACATAAGTTACCATTAATAACAAGATCTGCCAGCATCACACTACTATATATCCTGGAATGTGCAGGATCAGCCTGATTCCTTTTGTCTTTGACCATGATGAATGAGTAATGGGTAATATACATTACAAATAAGCACCAGTTGGATGTTTAGTATGCATTCTCTTTTTAAACAAGCTAGGTCGACCTAGTGTACATGGCAGTGCAAATATAGTTCTGCTGAGCTACAGAATAATGGTGTTGCTACAGCGTAGCACTATACCTGCGTAAGGGCCTGAATTTCCCGTCTCAACCAAGTTTCAAGCCATACGTTTTTCCGGAGATACTTTCGCTGCTTCCAGTACTGAAGCGCACTGGCTGTATCCTCTGAAATCTCTGCATCAAACATCAGTGTTAGAAAAACAAGGCTTATCGACATCTGAAATTAATTCTAAAGCTGTGAACAGAGAAGTAAAACAGTACAACAAATGAACACAATACCTCTTGTGTTATAGAACTGTGATATCAACTCGTGCGCATCTGCAAGATATCTGCGCCATAATATAAGTGAGATCAATACCCGCACCCACTCATACTTGAACAAGTTTTAGTCTGTAATCAGAATAGTGACACATGCTCAACTGCTGAATGCAGGCATGCACAACGAGACTGATACCGACCTCTTCCCCTGGTCCTGCTCTATGTAATGCCGCGCAAATGATTTGCCATCGAAAGCATGAAGGATCGATACACTCTTTGTCTGCAAGCATCACAAGGATACAATAATATCAGGACCAAGACTGTCTCAGGCAAAGCAATATCCGGTCAAGTCCATAGATATAGTTCATCGCAGTAACCAACAGAAAACGGCACAGATATAAATAATTCGGGCACGGGCCTAACCAATTTTGCTTCTGAGCAGCACAATGAACGAACAAAACTTACAAATGCCTTCTCCCTGAACCATATTGTTTATTTAACAGAAATCGGAGGGGGAGGCCCCTCTTTCATTTACAAAAAAATGACTTCTCCCTATATGATTTAATGGGCATGTTCTCTCGTCCCATGCGTTGCAAGATGATAAGAAGTTGAAGCGAGCAAAAGTTTATAAAATGGTGCTAGACAAACCACCTGCTGTTGGAGAAGCAACAAAATGGGGGGCTCACCTTGCAAAGGGGGCATTTCACATTGGACAAAGGTTCTTCGTGCTTGCTCGCCACAATGCTCACCCACTGGGTTATGCACTCGTAACAGAAGGAATCTGAAGAATTCAGCACAGTCGGTCAGAAACGGGTCTCGAACCACTACAGGAATCCTCTGCCCCAAACCCCCAGTTTCCGCAGAGTGCCTACGAACACAATAAAAACCTACAGGGTGTTTCCCCCCTCTAATCTTTCTGCTAGAAGTAATTCGAGAACAAAAATAATCTGGAGTTGAAGCTCAGTTCGCGGCCAATTTATGCGT
>NC_041389.1:656175474-656177718 GCF_002162155.2 Triticum dicoccoides | reverse complement strand
GAGGCGACTCACGCAGGCAGGTGTCGAGGTAGGCCTCGTCCTCGAAGCCCTCGAGGCAGATGGGGCAAGCGCACGCGACCGCCGCCGCCGGGCCGCTACGGCCACCGCCGGAGGGCGAGGCGGACGCGGCGGCAGAGGAAGTGGAGGCGGCCGCCGCCATGTCCATGTCTGGAAGTCTGAGCTGAGACGGATCGGCATCGCCCAAGTAAAATACAGGGGAAGAGGGGAGAGTAAAATACATGCACGGTCCTAATTCTTTTCTAAAAGTATCGATTGAGTCCTAATTTTTTGAAAATGCATATCTGGGTCTTAATTCTTTTTAAGTTGTTCACGCGAGGTCCTAAATTCGTCTGACCGCCGCTGACCTGCTCGTGTGGCGCTTTGACCGCCGCCACGTTGACTCGAGGGCCCACGCGGGTAACGACCAGCAGTGCGTTTTGGCAAAGAGCCCCCCAACCCTAATCTCTCCGCAGCAGTAGTCCTTTTCCTCTCCACTTCCCCACCTCTCTCTGCTCTGGTGAAACAGGGGCGATCAACGGCGGTGGCTGGTGAGAAGAGGCGGCCCGGTGGCGGCGCCGCTAGGATGGCGCCCATGCTGCGGCGACCCGGAGATCCTCCTCCGCGATACGGTTAGTGGCGTGCCCGTAACCCTAACCCTCAATCCTCTTTTTCTTCGGATTCCGATTTAGCTCGAATGAATGGTAGTATTTGACTAAATCCCTCGTTATCTAGGACCACAAGAGGAGGTTTTTACCATAGAAATCAACTATGCTGGATTTTTCTGCAAATTTGGTTGATCGAGGACGTATGTCGATGGGAAAGTTGCTTCATTCATCTTCTTTTGGACATCTGCATACACCACAGTCTCAACAGTGGTCTGCATTGCTCCTGCACATTCCTCTTGCACCTCTGTTTCTTCACTTGCAGTGACACCAGCTGAACCAAAAATGCTCAATCCACGGTTGACGTACCCAGTTGTCACCAAAAAATCAAACTAGTTGTCTGGTCCATCTTCCCAGTAATAATGTTGGCAATGATTTGGTGGAATCTGACATAAATTGAGTAACAAAGTTCGGCCAAAAAGAAACACAGAAACATCAAATCGATTGGGGCACTTGTACAAAATCTTACATGGTGATTGGTGCACTTGTAGAAAATCCTGCCAGAATTTGCCTCCGATTTTGACACAAGACGAATCGTAGATCGAATGCGGCAGCTAGGGCATGGTACCAACGGCAGCACACCCACTGGTGCCGGCGATGAGATGGGCGGCGAGAAAAGGGCTAATGCTGGAGGTGGAGGACGCGCTTGGGCATCCTTCTTCCCGCGGTGCTTCACGGCAGACGAGCTAGCGGCGGCGAACATGGTGGCGACGGCGCGGCGCCAGAGAGAGGAAGAGAGCGAGCAGAATACCTAGGGACTGAGGAATGAGGAAAGCATAAACTTCAGGGGCCAAATTGCTTAAATTCCCAACCTCGAACCGCGGGAAATCTCCCGCGTGGGCCCTCGAGTCGACGTGGCGGCGGTCAAAGCGCCACGCGAGCTGGTCAGTGGCGGTCAGATGAAATTAGGACCTCGCGTGAACACTTTAGAAAGAATTAGGACCTAGATATGCATTTTCAAAGAATTAGGATCCAATCGACACTTTTGGAAAAGAATTAGTACCACACTTGCATTTCACTCAAGAGGGGAAGGAGCCAGCGGGTGCGGGTCGGCTCTCATCTGAACCGTCCGCTCACGATCGGACGGCAGATCTATGGAGCAGGGGACCCAACCAGAACGGACCCGGTTAATCAAATCGCGAGGGGTCATTACGTTAATCTCCTGTTCTAATCACCCATCTCGCGGCCACACTAATCTCGCGCTAATCATACTTAGCGCGCGGTTACTTGCCGCCATTATAAGAGCGAGCCACTCACGTCGCCTCCGCCACGCTCTCTCCCCCTCTCTCTCTCGCTTTTCCATCCGGTTGTTGCGGCGGCGGCGGCGGCGATGGCGGCGGAGGACGTGGAGTTCGTGGACTACGAGCGCGGCGACGGCGACAAGGACGACGACGGGATGGAGGACGAGGAGGAGGAGGAGGACGGGGAGGTCTCGGCCCGCGCGCTCCCCGTGCCCCACATCGCCGCCCCCGCCGTGCCGCGCACCAGCAGGGGCCGCTTCGTCGGCCGCAGCCGCTCCGTCATCGCCTCCACCCGCGACCGCTTCGACTCCATCCCCTTCGCCGCCAGCTCCGCGCACGGC
>NC_041389.1:656168583-656175257 GCF_002162155.2 Triticum dicoccoides | reverse complement strand
GATCTCTAGGTTTGGAGTCTCCGGCAGAGGGTTCCCGATGTTTTAGGCGAGATCGAGTGTTGTTTGGGGTTGGTTTCGTTCGGAATCGCGAGGAAAGTTTGCAGGCTAGGGTTTGTGATTGGTGATTTAAATTTCGTGAGGGTTTATGTAGCACTTCTGTTCGATGTCATGCGTGGTAGGTGGTACCGCGCGTGCTAGCTGAATTTCGACATCGCTTCAACAACCAGGGCTGTTTGGTGCTCCATTTCGGACTAACTATGGAAATTAAAGTCCTTCCTTTTGCCTGCATTGTTGTATGCTTCTTTGAAGATGCAAATGTATCATCATAATGTGGGTGCTCTGCTGTATGATTCTTCATGCTGAGAAGAAGCCTTTTCAGTTATTGCTCTTCTGCAGGTTTGGTAGGTGTGGTTATGTGTCATGCATGTCTTTGACAGTTATAGCGAAAGGTTTCTGTAGAAAGGAAGAAAATGTAATCACGTGAATCAATTATGTACACTAGTTAGAGCATTAGTGTGGATTGCTGGTGTTGTAGGTGATGCTTACTGTCCCTTTGACAAAAATAAAATAAAAATCAGGATGGCCTGACTCTGTTTGGTGGACTGTATGTTCACTTGTTTAGTAGGCTAGTAGCCTCTAGGAGCATACATGATACGTTCCATCAGAAACTGTAATGGTTTGCAGGAAATGCTAAATTTCTTTTATTATTAGGATGAGGGATTTGGAATGCTAAAAATGTAGGATACCAAAAGTGGATTTTATGACTGCTATAAACTGAATTTCTAGCTACAGTCATGTAAGCCTCCTTTTGATGTTGTGGTTGAAAAGTGAGAATTAGAATGTTTTAGAAGGAGAAGATAGGATTGGAGAGTTTTAAACGAACTGTTAGATATACAAACGTTTCATGAACTTCCAGCTAAGACTAATTTGTTGGGATGCATCTTTGAATAATGTCTCCCTTGCATTTGCAGTTTTCGCCTTCTTCATTTGTCGCGCGCTGTGCCTCATAATGCAGTCTAGCATTATTATGTTTATTTTCCTTGCCGGTGTTACTTGTTTTATGCTAAAAAATGTAGCTGGTAGTCTTTCAAACTTTTAGTGTTTTCTTGAAGCCGAAAGAATTAACAAGTCAAAACATCAAGAAGTGACAGAACTGAAACAGAACATCTGAACAAATTTTGTATGACTACACAATGATATAGTGATGGTTGATCCAATGGGCATATGACACTGCTTATTTTGTTTTCCACCTTGTATGCCAGCCCTTGGCATTCTGGTTACATCGGTCATGTACTACTAGGTAAGCAATTGTCACCCCAGTAGTGCAAAATGATTTGCCTCAAGTTTTTATACTCTGAGGAACATCTTACATGAAGGCATGGCCGTTCCTGCTAGTTCCTGGTTACTTGCATGCTAATTTTCCATATCATTGTTTATAAGACGGTAAGGCGACCTAAGGTGAGCACCAACCGCCTTGACGCCTAAGCGCCTAAAGCAGGCATAATTGTAAGGCGCTGCCAGGGCGCCTTGCCGCCTAAGCGTCTAAGGCGGGGGACGCCTTATAAACAATATTCCATAGTCTATAAAATGTAATCCAGCATTGGTAACAAATCATCTACAGGTTTGTCTGATCACTAGCTGTGGGTTCTGTTTCATGCTAATCTATGTGGTTATCCCATACTTGGCTTCTGCTCTCATACTTTTCTAATAGATTATTTGCTGTTATTGTCAACTTCTTCTGCATATATTGCCATTTTGACCATTTTCTGGCATTAGTAATGGAAAACTCTGTTACCTTGTAGCAATTGAAGGATGGATAATAATTGTCTCAGGAGTCAAAGAAGATGCAGAAGAAAGTGATCTGTATGATGCTTTTGCTGAGTTTGGTGAGGTCAAGGACTTGCATCTCAACCTGGAGCGCCGCACTGGATATGGCAAGGTAAATTTGATAGTCTTTCTAAAATAAAGGAGGTCCCTTCTTTGCTGGTAGTGCAATTCCGGATGAGCCACATGAAAGCAAATGCACTGATAACTTGGTACTTGAAGCTATGCTTACCGCTTACCGGTCTGTACTGAATTATGTCTTGGAGTGGTCCTGTTTAGGAATTTGGATCAATGGGAGTGGTTGGACTCCTGCAAAACCGTGATCAGAAAACTCTAAAGGACATACAATTGCTTGATATATGCTGCGTGCAATGTTGCAAGTTCTTGAATACAAAGTCAGCTTGTAAGCTTTACTATTTTTACTTTCATTTTTGGCCATGCCTTTTTCTTCTCACCAATTTGTGCAAGTATCATGGGGTGTGACAGGCAGTTCTGTCGAAATAAGCACCAAGAGTTTGCCAGAATTGCATTCATCTTACTGTAGTGGCACAAATGGTTGAGATTATTGTTTACACTTGCGAAGAAAGTTTCTTGCCTACATATACAATTGGCGATTATGCCAAATATGCCTTTTTGTTTGTGAAGAAGCTCTCTAATTTCTCACACCTGTGTTTATCTGCTCAACACAGGGATATGCATTGGTTGAATATGGAATTTTTGAGGAAGCACAAACTGCAATCAGAAGAATGAATGGGACAGAGCTGCTAACAAAGACTATCCATGTTGATTGGGCATTCAACAGAGGTCCTATACAGAACGTCATGAGTGCAGGGTGCGAACTAAACGTGTTTTGTCCTGCATTTCCTCTGGTTGATAAATCTTTATGCCAATTTTTGATATGATACTTAATTTGGACCACATGCTTGTTACTGACAGTGTCTTCTTTGTGTGATCTGTATTTACATTCTATAATTGTATATTTGTCCTTGCCATTGCCCTGTCACAAAATTCTTGCAAGCTAGAGCTATTGTTTTTCATTTCCTCGCTACTACACGACAATATTACTTTCTTCTGTAAACCTAACAACCTCAAAGATTATAAGGTGATTGAATAGTCTTTCCTGGAGAAGGTTCAGCATTGGTGAACCCGTATCTCATCTGGTTTCGTGAAATGAAATGCTTAGTAATGCAGTATAACTAGTTTTCTCAGTTCATATCGTTGGGATTAGATACGGCTATCTTCCCTTGGTTTCATGATTATGTGTAGATTGCAAATGAATAACACGTGTTTCAGTAATCATCCTAGACTGAATGTATGCTGTAAAAGGACAGTGCGATCACCTATTTAAGCTACGTTATTTTATTGCCTAATCTAAACTGTAGAGAAGACGATGCTTTTACCTCCCCTAGATGCCATGTCCGTCTGTGCTGTAGATGTGCAACTTCTGTCACCAGCCTCTATATTTATAGAGTAGAGATCTGTATTGTGCAAGTGGAATTCACAGTTATGCTGTTGATGTTGATGGTCTCCTCTATTTGTCTCTGCAATCTACTGATGACTGGTTTTCCTTGCTGACAGGCCAGCACAGCGACGATCGAGGACTCCGCCTCGAAGGCTTGCTGCCATGACATACTGAGAGGGAGCTGCTAGGCCTGCAACCTTGGGCCAGCATTGGTCAGTGTTTTTTTGGTAGTCGCCAGGGATTTGCTATGTCGTAGTAGATGTTAGTCTTATTAACCGTCGTCTTCCGGCAGTAAGCGGTAACCGAACAATGAACCGGGTATGTATTGTCCAGAAACCGAGTCCTGATTCTGCTAGCCTGTACTGAGCTTGTTCAGCGGCTTGGCTCACGAACTTTGGTATATTGAATGCATGATGCAAATTGGATGGATCAATCTGTTTCGTCTTTTTGAACTAACACATCCTTTATTAGATGACCACAAGATGGTTTAACCAGCACATTACATGAAGAGCTCAGGGGTTGGTTGAGTGAACCAAAGCCGTCGGTTTCCCAATCCCTGGAGTCTGCATAATTTAGGTAAATTCAGTCATGCGCTACGTGATCAGACTCGCAATGAGAGGCAGTTGCATGGCCAAGCAACACTCGGTAATCCTGAAGAATTACTCATGCAGAAGCTTGGTAGCTGCATCAACATTGCTCCATTTCTGACTTGGCAAATTCATCTTCAGAACCTCTTTCGCCCCGGTGGGCGTTTTGGTGAGGTCCTGTGAATTGGGATCGCGTGCGGTGGCACAGCCCCACGTCTCACCGCATGGAGTACCTGCAGATGAGCTGCTCTAGAGCTCTCTGACAAGAGAGACAGAAGTACGTATGGTGCACTCTCTAAACTGAACGAAGAACGAGGAAACCAAACCTGTTTCAGATATATCTTGCAGACATGTTGGGCGTACTTTCGTGGCTTTGTGTGCAGTGCAGGCCTGAAAGGTGCGCCCAGGGGTCGACTTGACGAGTTGCCATCGACGGTCTACTTCTCTGCAAGGTCTCTGCGTGCGTGCCCCCACCCCAACATCTCGAGTCATTTTCCGCTGTTCCGGCGTCCCACGTTTGGTCAGCTCCACTGCTGAAGCTCGAGTTGAAGGGGATGTCCTTCTGTCAAAGGGAGATCCACCGGTACTCCTGTTTCTGCTTTCAGGTGGTCCTCACTCGTATCCACCACACCACAGGACACGGTTCAGGTGGTCCTCGTACATATCTATCTATCTATGCCCTATCCATTTGGGAGCCAATTGTACATGGCTTGGCTACCAGTGCTGGTCGTGGACGACGACCCATCCCATGTTAGTAGCTCGTGTGTGTAGATGGAAACTGATCGTGCCCATTGGCGGTGGTAACATGCCAAGTTGCTGTTACCACGCACGCACGCACGCATATATGCCACCACTGGAGTACTGTTGCAAGTGCGGCGGATCCATCCCATCTGGCTCAGGCTGGCTCGCCATCTCCATCTCCATCCCGTCTTCGCCTTGGGAGCCGGTAGTAGCCGATAGGCCCCTGACGTGACAAGAGTGGCGCCAGCACGAGGCGCTCCGAGCCTTTGGCCGCCACACGCCCGCTCCCAAGGTGAAGCCAGAGGGACGATCGTCGTCCTCATCCCTGTCGCTCTCCGACTACTGGTCTCGCCGTCCTCCCTCCGCCAATGATTGCTCCGGCCACCACCACCACCTCCTCCACCAGGTGACGTCCATCTCCCGGACCGGCATCTCCCCAGCCTTCACGACTGCTAGCCTCCACGGCTGGCTCCACCATGGACTCGACGCGACGCGAATCCGGCCGGACGCGGCCGCCGTACAAAATGTGGAGCGGAGACGCCGCGCCCGCGCCCGCGCAGCATCGAGAGGGAGAGGGGATTCCCGGGTGGACCGACGGAATCGACCAAAGCGAGAGCACCAACGGAGCCGATGCATGGGTCGACGTGGAGCGGTGTCGACGCCCCACGGGCTGCCCGTCGCGTCAACCCCCCGGCCACCGTCTCGTCCCGTCCCATCACCCCGCCTGGCCCTTCCCTGGCCTTGGCGGCGGTGGCCTCCTCCCTCTCCGCGTCCTCATCGCCGCGCGCGCACTTGGCCGTAAAAGCGCGCGTGTTTTTTTCCGTGCAGATTACGATGTACCGCCCGTCCCCTGCCCTGTGCGATTCTAAGTGATTTCTACATTTCTACGTTGCGATTTTAGGAGTGCATCTCTTGTTCAGTCAGTCAGTCAGTCAGTCATCGGCCGTAGTCGACGGCCAGAATCTTCATCACCGAGCCAAAAAGGACAACGTGGGGAGGACCAAGACGGAGACGCGGCACTCTCGCCACGGCCACCTTTGAGTGACGCGACGCCGTCAAAGCCACAAATCTCTCTTGCTTTGCGTCTCGTTTGTCCGCTCTGCGAGTTATGGGCTCGGTGCCTCGGTCACCGTACTCGGCTCATCTTCTTTCTTTTGGGCCTCTCTTGCCCTTGTCTTATTGGTTGTGGGAGTAGCGGTCGAATACACAATAGGATTGAGACGGAGCTGGATGTGTCAGGACGTGACACATCCTCCTCAACAATGGAAAGGCCGGCGAGGGCACCTACGACCCGAGTTTGCTCCACCGCGAGGTCACAGGCAACCTCATCATCGGCCTCCGTTGCGCGGCACGCCATCCCTCGATCCAGGGCGCGCCGCCGCAGTGGAAGCATCTGGAGCATCAGTACACTTGCGCATTGCTGCCATTGACCTTAGACTCGGAGACAAGGGTCCATCGCCAGCCTGCCTCGGAGGCTCTCTGGGCTACGAGTCGGGCCCTCCTCTTAACGCGTTGTTGATGCAGTGACGATGTGGATAGGCGGCGTCCGCTTAAGCCGCATGCGGCGCCAGCGCTAGATGCCATCTGGAGTGGCAGAGAAGGCGTCCGACTAGTGGACCCACAACAAGCTGACTTCGACACGGAGCTCGGCCATCCTACCAGGACCGACGGATTGCAAGCAGGACAACTATCTCCTCCTTATCCAAGCAGGCGATCAACTCTCATTCGACGGATCCGGACCGACCTTACTCAGATGCGCTGCTAACCATGCCGGAGATGACCAGAGATGTGCACAGAGGAGCCGGAGTGGGAGGGGGAGCAAACTTGAAGTGAAATGGACAGAGAAGACTGGCTAGGGTTTGGTTCGAGGTGGGTATAGGAAAGGAATTTTATGGGGTCGGAGTAGGCCGGTCCGACGTGTCCGACTCATCTGGGTGGCCCCAACTCCTTTTCACACATGAGTTGGGTTTGAAATGTGTTGGACAGCTCGGACATATGAGTTGAGTTTGAGGGATCCGATTGGATTGATTGTTTTTGGTCCAAGCAATGTTCAAGTGTTT
>NC_041389.1:656165391-656168335 GCF_002162155.2 Triticum dicoccoides | reverse complement strand
GGTTCTCTACTGGAATGGTCATTTGTCCGCTCTGTGAGTTACAGGCTCGGTGCCTCAGTGGCCATACTTGGGTCATCTCCTTTTGGGCCTCTCTTGCCCCTATCCTTTTCTTCATGGTTGTGGAAGTAGCGGCCGAATATGCAATAGGGTTGACACATATATGATCAGCGCCGGAGCTCCACATCCTCCTCAACAATGGAAAGGCCGACGAAGGCAAGAACAACCCAAATTTGCTCCACCACGAGGTCACGGGCATCCTCATCGCCAGCCTTCATGCGCGGAACGCGCCTTCTCCCTTTACAGTGGGCACGCCGTCCCTCGATCCAGGGCGCATCGTCGTAGTGGAAGCATTTATGCCTTTGCGCATTGCTGCCATTGACCTCAGACTCGGGGATAATGGTCCAGCACCAGCCAGCCTTGGAGGCTTTCTGGGCTATGATTGGGCCCTCCTCTTGATGCGTAGCTGATGCTGTGACGACCTGGATAGGTGGCGTCCGCTTACGCCGGACGCAGCGCCACCTCTGGATGCCATCCAGAGTGGCGAAGAAGGCGACCGACTGGTGGATTCGCAACGGGCTGACTTCGACGGCGGAGCTCGGCCATCCTACTGGGACCGACAGACCGCAAGCCGAGCAACTATCTCCTCCTTGTCTAAGCAGGCGGCCAACTTTCATTCGACGGATCCGGACCGATCGGACTCAGATGCACTGCTAGCCATGTCGGAGATGACTAGAGATGTGCGCGGAGGAGCTGGAGTGGGAGGGGGAGCGAACTTGAAGTGAAATGGACTAAAAAGAATGGTTAGGGTTTGGTTCGGGGTGGGGATAGGAAAGAAATTTTATGGGGTCAGAGTAGGCCGGTCCGATGTGTCGAACACGTCTGTGTGGCCCCAATTCCGCTTCACATATGGGATGGGTTTGAAATGTGTTGGACAACCCAAACATATGAGCTGGGTTTGAGAGATCCAATTGGATTGATTGTTTTTGGCCCGAACAATGTCCGATCGAGTGTTCAAGGGGAAATATGGGGGGAAGGGGAGCTGCACCGCTCCTCATCTCCGCTGGACCGTTGGATGCAGGCCTTCGACTTTGATGTATGAGCCATTGGACAATACTGGACACATTGCATACTATTACTACTAACTGCCTATTGCAAGGAAAAAAAATTCTAATCTATATATGGTATAAAAAGATTTAAAGGGGCAAATTTAGTTAATCTTGACCATGAAACCAGGTCAATCCTATGATCTAGATAGTTTGAATGATAAGTGTTCAACATGTTTAGCATGTAATAGATATCATACCAAATATTAAACTCAATGCTAATCACATAATTAATACACAAATACTACCTTTGTCCGGGTTTATTAGTTCCCATCGTATTTTGCATCAAATTTTGACCGTATGTTTGACTAACAAAATATAAGTATATCGTAGATTTGTATTTGAAAGTAGTTTCCCATGGTACTATATTTGTTGCATACTATTATTTATAATTTGCTAGCCGAATATATGGTCAAAATTTGACAGAAAATACTATAGGAACTAATCTAGATGGCTTCACTGCATTCAACATGTTCTACATGCAACTAATATCCTACCTAATATTCACGCACAATAAATATATTGCACATACACATTTACTAGTCACAACAAAAGCAACAAAACCGGAGCTTATCACTGGCGATGGACGATAAAAGTGTTGTCTGAATGGTGAATGGTTCATTGTATTTGTAAATCGGCTCACTTGTCCGGTGTTAATGTCTTTTACATGTTTCGTATACATGTCAGAGCATCTACAACTGGTATATAGGCAAGAGCATCTACAATCGGATTAGGAAAATTCGACCTTCTAAACATCTCCGCGGACTGCGCTGGCCAGCCCCTCATTTGTCCTCTGAACAACCACACCCTCGTGTCCAAACCCTCATATTCATACAAAGCTACGCACGTCCATCATATAGCACCAATTCATCATAATTTGACAATTCAATACATGTCAATCTTTTTTCAATAATTCATAGGTAGGCGATACAAGATGAATCATTCGCCTCTCGCTTTTGCATGTTGATCTCCTTCTTCCTCATGTGAAACCACTTCTATCTTTCCCCATCTAAGAGGCTAGCGTCCTGCAACTTGATCCTCGAATCGTCTATGTCCCTTGCAAGATTCAACCTCTCTCTGTCAAGCTCAATTGTTCTGTTTTCTCATTTCCAAGCTCTCATTTTGCATATTTCTTTTGCTTCTCCAAGTCTATCTTCTCTCTCTCAATCTTCAACTTTTCTTTCACCCTTTCTTGGTCAAACTTCATCCTCTCCCTTTGCACATCCAAGAAGAGCTTGTACCTCTCCTCATTTTCTTCCTCCTAGGCAGAAAAATGCCCGCCCATTTGGTGGATATTTTGCTTGCTTGGCCCTCTCCTTCTCTCACTTGTTTTCCATCACTTGTCGGTTCCTCTTTGGCACGGTCGCTTGTATGCCCACCCATCCACTTTGCTCCTCTTTGTCATCTAATCAAATACAAAAACTCAGGTGGGGAAGCCCCCTCCCCCCCGAAAGTTCAATTCTTTTGGGAAAAAACCAACCGTTTCTGCACATGTGGCAACCCAATCAAATAGAATAATACAAAATTTAATAGGTAACAAAAGGTAAAAGTCAAAACTTTATAAACAACTTATATATAAATCCCCAAACATAGAACTTCAGAAAAAAATTAGAGACATTCATGAAAATCAAGACATCTGATGGTTTCTCATGAATGTTAATTAATACTTGACGTTTTTCTTTAAGAAAATATTTCAAACATTATCATTTCATGGTAACTTATAAAAAATGACGTGAATTGAGCGTAGCTCACATGGGTTAGATTCTTTGTTGTGAAACTAGCCCACTAGGGTTCAAGTCCTAGACTTCACACTATTACTAGCATTTTCTTGCATTTATTTT
>NC_041389.1:656115390-656165238 GCF_002162155.2 Triticum dicoccoides | reverse complement strand
AAGGGCTTTGAAGACAAACAATAGAAATGAACCTATTGATATGCAGTAGAAGGTAGACTACACTAGACAGGCCATAGTCAAGTAAGCAATGTAGTGAAAGCACGAAGACTATCAGCAGCTAGGTAGTATGGATCAGGATGGAAGATAGTATGAAGCCAAACAGTACACAGTCTTCACACTGTGAAGTCAATCAGAACAGGCAAGAGGGCAAAGACTTCACGAAGACAAACTGTAAGTAAAGACAAAGAGAGGAAGGATAGAACCAGTTGCTTGGAGAGTACAAGGGATTTGTTGGACCAATTCCAGTTGTTGTGACAACTGTACGTCTTGTTAGGGAGGCAAGATTCAACTCAGAAGACCATGTCTTCACCTTATTCCCCTTGAGCTAAGAACACTTAGTCCTCGCCCAATCACTCTGCTAAGTCTTCAAGGGAGACTTCCAAACCTTCACAGACTTCGTTCACTGGCAATCCACAATGACTCTTGGATGCTCATAATGCGACGCCTAACCGGCTGGAGGATTCACAATCCTCAAGTGTAATAAGTCTTCAGATCACACGGATAGAAAGACTTCAGTGATGCCTAACACTCTTTGGCTCTGGGTGTTTTGGGCTTTGTCCTCGCAAGGATTACTCTCTCAAATGCTTTGGAGGTGGGTTGCTCTCAAACGACAAAAGTCGTGCACTAAATCTGAGCAACCACCAATTTATGGTGTAGGGGGTGGGCTATTTATAGCTAGGAGGCAACCCGACCTGATTTGTCCAAAATGACCATGGGTCACTAAGGGACTGACACATGTCCAGCGGTCGGATTTCAAACAGACGCGGGAGCGTAGCTTGGGCTACAAGCAAAGCCGACTCATCCAGCTCTGGATAAGATTTTCTCTCATTGTCTTCGCTCGAAGACATAGGATTTGGTTGAACATCACTTCAGTCACTCTGACTTTGTTCACTTGGACCCCACTTAACAGTACGGTGGTTCCTATGACTCAACAAAGAAGAAAAGGAAACTACGAAACAACTATGTCTTCGCACTCCATAGTCTTCATACGATGTCTTCTCTTGTCATAGTCTTCAATGTGAATATCTTCACGGACCACCATTGTCTTCAATGTCTTCATACATTTTTAGGGGTCATCTCTGATAGGTAAACCGAATCAATATGTAACTACTACCTGTGTTATCCTGCAATTCTCACAAACACAGTAGTCCCTCAACCAAGTTTGTTGTCAATACTCCAAAACCAACTAGGGGTGGCACTAGATGCACTTACAATCTCCCCCTTTTTGATGATTGATGACAAACTGGTTGAAGTTTTCAATGGGGATAAATGTATGTGAAAGTTTAGTGTTGTTAGTATTGTCTTCATACATATGACGAGGCTCCCCCTGAAGATGTGCATATAAACAATTTGCTTTTGAATGCAAATGCACATGGCAAGTTTTGCTTTGTTGAGGCCATATTCAAAGTGTGAAGACAATACATTATGCATATAGAAAGATAATGAAGATAATGATATGCATAATGGAAAATGGACGTCTGCAGAATGACTTCATGCTAAATTTATCATCGCAACACAGAATAGCAGAAAAAGTAGCAGACGACCATCGAGTTTAAGTGTTACAACTCAAAGAACCAAATGTATCAAAAGACGAGAGTTGTAAAACTTGGCAAAATAATGCAACCACCCATAAGGACCCGCTTGAAGACTATCAACTCATATGCTTCTCCTCCTTTTGTAAGTATTGACCAAAAACGTTTGAAGACATAGAGCGTCTAATCGTTTCCAGAAGGAGTAGGGTCGGCGTTGTAGTTTGGTGGTGCAGAGGGGCCTGGTGCAGAGCCGAAATGCAGTGTAGCCATGGTCGGTGAAGTGGCGTCGTCTTCTTCATCGACGACATTCCCAACAACAGTTGCAGCCGAAGATGAATACTCAGAATCTTCAAGTGAGGGAGTGCGGTGCCAGCTTGCATTTGGTGGAGGCCTGGAATCAAACTTGAAGCTCTCGGTGAAGCCATCTGCTCGCAGATCGTCTTCGGAGCATATCAGAGTGAGGCTTTTCCAGGACCGTCGTGCATTCTCATGGGCAACAAATGAGTTCTTGGTGGCCAAGTTGCGAATGCGATTGACATCCACCAAGATACTCTGCATATGACGCATCAGCCAGTCGTGGTGCTAATCCTGCTTTTTATATAAGGCCACAAGCAGTTCACGGTCATTGAGTACACGAGAACGCTTCTGAGGCCTTTGGGCAATCGTACTGGCAGTGGCTTCAGTATTTGCACAATGAGGCATACGCATATTGCCAGCCAGAGGATAAGCAGTAGTTGCAGCATTGGGAACATGAACTCCTTCTATAGGTTGCGAGAAGCTGTGATGATCAATATTTTGATGACATAGAGGTTCCTTGGCAGGCTCGGGGTAGATGGCTTCAACTGACAGATCAACCTCAGACAGAAAGACAAGATGGTTGCATGCTGAAGGCTGATATTCGACAGAAGAATGGTGTTTGATTAGGCGCATTACCCATGGAGCATAGAACTTCAAGCCAAAGAGATCAATCCCAGATGCAACAAGTTGTCTGATGAAGAAATCCTGGGAGTTGAATATGATGCCATGGACAATGTAGAAGACCAAAGTATTCATGGCTCCTTCAGGTTTGGCTTCAGAAGAATGTCCCTTGATTGGCCGTAGAGTATGCCTCAGTATATGATAGACTATGTGGGGCAAGTACTCGAGGTCCTTGACAAAGAAATCCTTGGGATATTCTACATCTTGAGGCAATGGCTTCATCAGGCTAAGCATCTGACTCATATTGGGTTCAGGCCGCTGAAATATACTCTGCAGTTCTTCTCTGTGACGCTGACATCCCAGCAATAGCTTCACAATCAAGACGCATGTGAGGGATGATTCGATCTTGATTGTAGAGGACACATGAGTAATAGCTGCACTGTTGATGGCTCTAGAAGCGATTAGACGAGATCTTTGGTTTCGAGTATGGGTTCTTGGCACTGTCAAAGAATGTATTATGTGCCATGAAGCTCTTTACACTGAATGATCCTGGAGATGTAGCAGCACCTGGAAGCCTTGGCAGCCTCGGCTTAGGCTTTTGAACTTGCGGTCGCTGCTCCACGTGATAATCATACTGTGGTCCGGGAGCAGTGGGAGGAACCATGATTGGCCAGCGAACTGTGACCAACTCCCCCTCACGATTGTAAGCTGTTTCCATAGTGTGAGGCCTTGGAGGAGGAATTGCACTGTCAGTGGAGACCGGCGTCACAGAAGCTTCAGGATTCACATTGGCTTCAGGCACAACATTAGCTTCAGGATCCATAGGATCTTCAGCCAAGACAGGGTCATTGGCTTCAGCAGTGTTTGTGGCAGCCTCATTATTCTCAACCTCCATTTGGTCAACGACCGGAGGGTCTTGAACAATCACATTCTCCTCGGGAATGACTTTATCTGGGGCGGGAGTTGTGGCAACTCTCTCTTCTCTTCTCTCTTCTTCATCGGCTGATGCGGCCGGAATGTCTTCAGCAACTTTGGCTTCAGACACAGGAACCGTCACAGAAGGATTCTCTTTAGGGAACACATGACGTGCCACTGAACTGGATTGTTGTGAATCTTTTTCTGGGATGGTTGACATGGAGACCGATGGCCTGAGACCTTTGCGAAGCTGTTGGAACACGGGCGGCGCCTTTGGCAATGGTGTGGTCTCCATGTAGTTGTCGTCATTCAGCACTTGATTGGTAACTGGTGCTGGTGGAGTACGAGGTGTTTCATCATGAACTGGGGTTTCTTCTTGCGGGCGCTCAGCCCATGAATCATCTTGAGCGATTGGCGTCAATCGACAACCAATGCTGGTGTATTCGCTGCTCGTTGGAGCAGGCGATGATACCAAGTGGTGCTTGAGTTGAGGAAGGACTTCATCATCAACAACATTGTCTTCATGACCAATGTCTTCAGCTGCGTTGGGGTCAACAGCTGGAACTTGTCCTTCTTCACGAGCCTCTGTGGAAGCAGGCTGGTGGATCACAACACGTCGATCCTTGTTGGTGGCAGCAGGAGGAGCAACTAAGATGGGTTCAACAATGAGAGGTTGAGAAGCCACAACACGCTCTTTCTTTGAAGACTTAGTTCCCTTAGTCTTCAACTTTTTCTTGGTAGGGGCATCGTCAGATGCGTCCTTGTGCTTGCGTTTCTTGGCTTCAGCTTCAACTGCCCTTGTTTTCTTCAGCTCTGAAGCTGCTGAGGGGACCTTGGGCTTCGAGCCTGTCATGCTGGCAGGGAAGACAATGCGAGGTTCTTCCCGCCTTGGTGCAGTTTGGGTCACAACAGGCTTCTTTGGTTTGGCAGCCATCCTGGGATCGATACCATGGTGCCCAAGAGCTTTGCGCTTTTCAGCTTCATTGTGTGCTTGAACACATTTCTCAGCAAGGTACTTCATGTGTTCTTGTGAGCCTTTAGCTTCATTGTGCTTCTTGTGGAATTCCTCCTTGAGGTCATGCATCATCTTCTTGAAGATTTGAACATCTGCCATGCTGACTTGGCCATGTTCTTCTTGAAGTGAGCCTTCTCATAATCAATCTTGTTTTTCAGCTCAACAATCTTCTAAGCTAAGGCCAATTCACCAGCAATGGCTCCATGGAAGGTGACGCTGATGTCCATAGGGAGCTGAAGATCATCAATACTGGTGTCTTGGTTATCGAACCACTCATCGATGAAGTTATTCAGAATATCAACATCAAAGAGGGGCAGATCGTTGAAGATTTCTGCCTCTTGCTTGCTCTTGATGAGCATTTCCAGAGCATCATCACCAAGATCTTGATAGATCAATGGCTTCATCTTCGTTGCACAGAACAACAAATGGAGTCAGGGGTTGCCCAGTGGCCTTCTTGGGCAATGGCTTCTTGATCCTCTTGGACACGCGAGATAAGTCTTCAGACTGCACACTGGATTCAGGCAGTGCAGTCTTCAGAGTCTTCCTTGTTGAAGCTTTTGGTGAAGAAGATGGCTTGGCGGCTTTTGTCTTCTTCATCTTTTTCTCTGTTGGAGGTGAGGGAACATCTTCAGAATCAGCTTCACCACCAGATTGATCCACAGCTGCTCTCTGAGCAGCAGTGTGAGACAGAAGCCCATCAAAATTGGCAAAGGGGCCAATTCTGTTCTCATTAGCTTCACGTGTCCCATCAGATCTTGGAGCGGAGGGGCCAGGGTTGAAGTTGAGGCCGAACTCCTTGTGGTTCTTGGCAGCTGAATCTTTAGGAAACTGATAGTTGCGCTTGAATAGATTATCGTCACGACACCATAACAGAGAATATGGGTTGGCGACTTCAGGCTGTGGTTCTCTGACCATGCAAGGATAGAATGTTTGCTCAATGGCTTCAGCCTTGCTCTTTGGCACCAAGCCACGATAGAGGCAGTCACCCCATGGTTGCTTGATGGCATTCTTTTCAGCATATTCAGGCGCGACGAACCTGTACTTGAACTATTCCTCAGCCCAATATCTTTGGATCCACTGTATCCGATTTTTGCGTTGGTTGTAACTCTCCTCAGGATCTGACTTGTACTGTTCATATAGATTAGGAGGCAAATCTAGTGCAGTGTTGCCATGGTGTTGCCTGCCACCCTTGCACGCAGACTTCTCTGAAGCCATGATATTCAAGCTGACTGGCTTCAACACAGTGAATGGCTTCCGTCTGCTAGTCAGACAAGAACTGGCTTCAGGTGATTCAATGTGACGCTATAGGAATTCTGCAAATGAATGCAGACTATGAGAACCAAGGGATTCTCCCACGGACATGTACCTATGACATCATTAGTGTAAGTGCATCTAGTGCCACCCCTAGTTGGTTTTGGAGTATTGACGACAAACTAGGTTGAGGGACTAATGTGTTTGTGAGAATTACATGATAACACAGGTAGTAGTCCCATATTGATTCGGTTTACCTATCAGAGATGACCCCTAAAAATGTGTGAAGACATTGAAGACAATGGTGGTCCGTGAAGATATTCACATTGAAGACTATGACAAGAGAAGACATCATATGAAGACTATGGAGTGCGAAGACATAGTTGTTTAGTAGTTTCCTTTTCTTCTTTGTTGAGTCATAGGAACCACCATACTGTTAAGTGGGGTCCAAGTGAACAAAGTCAGAGTGACTGATGTGATACAAATCCTATGGCCGATGTGACTGATGCTCAACCAAATCCTATGTCTTCAAGTGAAGACAATGAGAGAAAATCTTATCCAGAGCTGGACGAGTCAGCTTGGCTTGTAGCTCAAGCTAAGCTGCCGCGTGTGTTTGAAATCTGACCGTTGGACACGTGTTAGTTCCTTAGTGACCCAGGGTCATTTTGGACAAATTAGGTTGGGTTGCCTCCTGGCTATAAATAGCCCACCCCTCTACACCATAAATTGGTGGCTGCTCAGATTTGGTACACGGCTTTCATCTTTTGAGAGCAACCCACCTCCGAAGCATTTGAGAGAGTAATCCTTGCGAGGACAAAGCCCAAAACACCCAGAGCCAAAGAGTGTTAGGCATCACTGAAGTCTGTCTGTCGACGTGATCTGAAGACTTATTACACTTGAGGATTATGAATCCTCCAGCCGGTTAGGCATCGCTTCTGAGCATCCAAGAGTCATTGTGGATTGCCGGTGAACGAAGTCTGTGCAGGTTTGGAAGTCTCCCTTGAACACTTACCAGAGTGATTGGGCAAGGACTAAGTGTTCTTAGATCAAGGGGAATAAGGTGAAGACGCGGTCTTCTGAGTTGAATCTCAGCCTCCCTAACCAGATATACAGTTGTCACAACAACTGGAACTGGTCCAACAAATCCCTTGTCCTCTCTGAGCAACTGGTTCTATCCTTCCTCTATCTTTACTTACAGTTTGTCTGCATGAAGTCTTTGCCTTCTTGCCTGATCTGATTGACTTCACAATGTGAAGACTGTGTACTGTTTGGCTTCATACTATCTTCGATCCTGATCCATACTACCTAGCTGCTGATAGTCTTCATGCTTGCACTACATTTCTTACTTGACTATGGCCTGTCTAGTTTAGTCTACCTTCCGCTGCATATCAATAGGTTCATTTCCATTGTTTGTCTTCAAAGCACTCATGTTTTGAAGACTTTCATAAAAATCGCCTATTCACCCCCCTCTAGTCGAATACTAGCACTTTCAATTGGTATCAGAGCAAGGTGCTCCCTTGTTCTGTGTGATTCGGTTTAACCACCTGGAGTTTAGCTATGTCGACTGCAGGGATAATCAAGGTCTCCACTACGTGCCCTGTCTTCGATGACACTGATTACCCCTACTGGAAGAATAAGATGCGTATGCATCTTGAAGCCATTGACGTCGATCCTTGGTATGTCGTCAAGAACGACGTTCCCAAGACCGGTGAAGGTGTTACTCCTTCTGATGTCAAGAAGTTCGTCCAACTGGACTCAACTGCTAAGAATATCATCTGTGGTCGTCTGACCAAAGGGCGGTATGGTCATGTGAGTGCTCTGGATACTGTGAAGCTAGTCTGGGACTGGCTCTCCAAGGTCAACGAAGGCGTCTCAACACAGAGAGATTCAAGGATTAGTGTTCTTCGCAATCTCTTCAACTGCTTCAAGAGAAATGACAATGAGAATGTCCAGCTCACATTTGATTGCCTCACTGATATCACTAATGAGCTTCTTGCTCCCGGCGCCATAGAGATCACCAAGCATGAAATCGTCAAGACACCGCTGAGATCACTTCACAGCTCATTTGACACCTTGCCCCTCATGATTCAAGAATGCCCTGACTTCAAGACTCTCGATCCGTCTGACATACTTGTGAGACTCAACACACATGAGTTCCAGCTATCTGAGAAAAGAGATATCTATGGTCCCAACTATGGTCGTACTCGTGCTTTGAAGGCAAAGGCTGTCTCCTCATCCGAAGAAGAATCTTACTACAGTTCTGGTGATCCTGAAGACATTGGAAAGGAGCTTTCTATGCTTGTGAAGAAGTTCCAGAAGTTTTCCAAGAAGAAAGTCTTCAAGATCCAGCTCTAGAAATGACGAAGCTTCATCACGTGATCCCAAGAAGAGAACCTGCCACAAGTGCAATAAACCTGGTCACTACATCTCTGAGTGTTCACAGTGGGACAATGAGATAAAGAAGAAGAAGAAGAGCAAGGAATATGATTCCGATGACAAGAAGAAGAAGAAGAAATCCTCAAAGTATTCTTCCAAGTCTTCATAAAAGTCTTCATCACACAAGAAGAGATCATCAAGCAAGGTACGTGCTTTTGTTGGCGAGGAGATGGATTCAGAGGAGGAGTCTGCATTTGAGGAGGCATAGGTGGTGTCTGAAGAGGAATCTGATTCTGGAGTAGCAAGCCTGGCTCTAGCTTCTACATATGTCGCCAAGTCCATCTTCAACACTGAAGACAATGGCCTCGTCAACAACGCTGATGCCAAGAATAAGGATGACTCTACTCCCACCTCTGCTTCATGGCACGTGGTGCCAAGGTAAACTCACGTGATGCTTACTTTCAAACATCAAGTGAAGATGACTCTGAATGTGAATCTAAACCTAGCTACAAAACACTTGCTATTGCAACTGAACAACAAAATGATATGGAACATATTCAAAAGTTGTTAGACAAAAGCGATGACCTGTTGGACGCGGAAATGACCCAAACTCAGTCCTTAATTGAAGACATTAAAAATCTTCATGTTAAGTATCAGGAACTTGAAAGTTGTCATGAAGCGCTCTCAACTTCTCATGAAAATCTCTCCTATGATTATCTTCAAAGGAAGCAAGAGCTTGAGAAATTGAGATCGGCTCATGAAGATCTTCAAAAGGAGAACGAGTCACTCCGTGCTCAACATATCAGTTCCGCTCAAGAAGGATTTGAACTACCATGTCTAAAATGTCTTGAGCGTGATAGTGATGTCTCTGTTGCTGAATGTTCAACTGCTGCTACTACTGCAATATCTTCAACTGCTAATGTGGTAACTAACCCCTCTGCTGAGGATACCACTGCTATTGCTGATGAGAATGCCAGGTTGAAGACATTGCTTGAGACAGGAACGCACAAAAGTCTCAAAGGGCATCAGACACTATGGATGTCCTCAAAAGGCAGATTCTGAACCGAAACCCTAGGAAAGAGGATGTTGGGTTCGAGAGGAAAATGAATGTTGATGGTTCTTACTGGATGCCTGAGCAGTACCCCAAAACCACAATGGTTGCTGCTAAGGGACCTTCAGTGGATCCATCTACCTTATCTGGTTTCTCTTGTGTTGACCCAATTATTATTGATGAATCCTTTGATGCAAACTATAACCTGTTCAGGAATCAGAATGGTGAAGTGTTTGCCAGGTACATTGGTACTAACTGCAGGAATGGACCACCTCTTAAGAAGATCTGGGTACCCAAAAGTTGTCTTGAAAGTCTTCCCGTGAATGTCATCATGACACCACCCGGGAAGAAGACAAATCCCGGACCAAAGGCTTCATATGGTCCAAAGGCTTCATACAGACAGAGGACTCACATGATTCACCCTAACGCCAATGTTTTGCAGGGAAACCACACTCACTCTTTTGAATATGAGTGTCTTTTGTCAAACCGCTATATTCATAAGACCAGAACTATTCTGCTTATTCTTATGAGTATTATTCACCTCCTGCAAGGCTATTTGCTAGGGCACCAAAGCCAAAGTTCTCAGATGTTGCACTTAGACTCATTGCTTCTAAGCCACCCCTGAAGATGTGGGTGGTTAAGAAAACTTAACTCTCTTTTTGTAGGGAAAGGTCTCCAGCCGGAAATCAAAGGCGTGTGATGCTTATGCTGGGGACCTTAAACGTCTTGTGGCACGCAAGATAAAATGTCCAAATGGTCTTACTATGTATTTCGTCCCGAGATTCCTTGACAATCATCCTATCTATCCTAACCAAGATCTGAACTTTCATGTTCCGCTTGTTCATCAAATGTTTCTGCTTCGCAACTCTCTTGGTGAAGCCTATCCCCCAAACTGTACTGTAGGATATGACACCAAAGGCTTTAGAATGGATTATGGATAGTGGCTGCACCAACCACATGACTGGTGATCGAAGTCTTCTAATGGATTCAACCCTACGCCCGACTGATAAAAGTCACACCACATTTGCTGACACTGGTAAAAGTAAGGTAGTGGGTCTTGATTGAGTTGCAATCTCAAAGGATCAGCACATGGATAAAGTGATGCTTGTTAAATCCCTTGGTTTCAACTTAATGTCTGTGTCAATGCTATGTGATTTGAACATGATTGTGATATTTGGAAAATATCATTGTCTTGTCCTTATGGAATATGACAAATCTCTAGTCTTTGAAGGGTATCGAAAAGATGATCTGTATATGGTAGATTTCTCAGCAGGACCACAGTTAGCCGTATGTCTTCTAGCAAAAGCTTCAGAGTGCTGGCTCTAGCATCGGAGGCTAGGACATGCGGGGTATGAGGAACTTGTACTCTCTCGCGAAGAAGAAGCATGTAGTGGGCATCGAGGGCGTCAAGTTCAAGAAGGATCATCTGTGTGGTGCCTGTGAAGCTGGGAAGATGACTAGGGCCAAGCATCCCTCGAAGACAATCATGATGACATCACAACCCTTCGAGCTGCTTCACATGGACTTATTCGGCCCTACTCATTGCCCTACTCTTACTACCACTTCTTATATCTATGGCTTCGTCATTGCTGATGATTACTCAAGATACACATGGGTGCATATAATCCTCTACAAGACTGAAGTGCAGGATGTCTTCAGACGATTCGCCAACCGTGCCATGACGAACTATGGCATCAAGATCAAGAACATCAGAAGTGACAACAGCACAAAATTCAAGAACACCGGCCTCGACACTTATCTTGATACACTAGGCATCACTCATGAGTTTTCTGCTCCTTACACACCTCAGCGGAATGGCATTGTGGAGCACAAGAACCGAACCCTCATTGAGATGGATCGGATGATGCTTGATGAGTACAAGACTCCAAGGAAGTTCTGGCCTGAAGCCATTGATACTGCATGCCATGTCATCAACCGTGTTTATCTTCACAAGCTTCCAAAGAAGACATCATATGAGCTGCTAACTGGTAAGAAGCCAAACATCAGTTACTTCAGAGTATTTGGTGCTAGGTGCTGGATCAAGGATCCACATCACACTTCAAAATTTGCACCAAAAGCACATGAAGGTTTTATGCTTGGTTACGGAAAGGATTCGCACTCCTACAGAGTCTTCAACCTCTTTCACTATAAAGTGGTTGAAACTGTGGATGTGCGGTTCGATGAGACTAACGGCTCACAAAGAGAGCACTTGCCAATTGTGCTAGATGAAGTTCCTCCTAGTGAATCTATCAAGCCCATGGGTACTGGAGAAATCATACCTTGAGAAGCTCAGGCTGAAGATGAACTCATTGTTGCACGAAGTCAACCTGAAGACAATGCTTAGCCTGAAGTCAATATTGAAAGTGAAGACAATGATCTACAAGGGCAAAGTCTTCGTCCAGTTCATCCCCGTGTTGCAAATGAAGTACAGATTGAGAAGATAATTGATAGCATCAGTGCACCTGGTCCACTCACTCGTTCAAGAGCAACACAACTAGCAAATTTAAGTGGGCACTTCGCATTTGTCTCTATATCTGAACACAAGAAAGTTGCTGAAGCCTTTATGGAACCTGAATGGATTCAAGCTATGCAAGAAGAGCTTCATCAGTTTGAGCTGAACAATGTATGGGAACTGGTCAAGTGTCCTGATCCTTGCAAGCACAATATCATTGGCACCAAATGGATCTATCACAACAAACAAGATGAGCATGGTTAAGTGGTCAGGAACAAGGCTCGTCTAGTTGCTCAAGGCTACACTCAAGTAGAAGGAATTGACTTCGATGAAACATTTGCTCATGTGGCAAGGCTTGAAACTATTCGCATACTGCTAGCCTATGCCAACCATCACAACATCCTTCTATACCAAATGGATGTGAAGAGTGCCTTTCTTAATGGCAAGATTGAAGAAGAAGTGTATGTTGCACAACCACCTGGCTTTGACGATCCAAAACATCCTGATATGGTATACAAGCTCAACAAGGCACTGTATGGCCTCAAAAAAGCTCCTCGCGCTTGGTATGACACACTCAAAGACTTCCTGAAGAGCAAAGGCTTCAAACATGGTTCTCTAGATCCGACACTCTTCACGAAGACATATGACGGTGAACTGTTTGTGTGCCAAATCTATGTGGATGACATTATCTTCGGCTGCACTGACAAAAGTTACAGTGATGAGTTTGGGCACATGATGCAAGAGCAATATCAGATGTCTGATGACCCACAAGTATAGGGGATCTATCGTAGTCCTTTTGATAAGTAAGAGTGTCGAACCCAACGAGGAGCAGAAGGAAATGATAAGCGGTTTTCAGCAAGGTATTCTCTGCAAGTACTGAAATAAGTGGTAACAGATAGTTTTGTGATAAGATAAATTGTAACGAGCAACAAGTAACAAAAGTAAATAAAATGCAGCAAGGTGGCCCAATCCTTTTTGTAGCAAAGGACAAGCCTGGACAAACTCTTATAATAGGAAAAGCGCTCCCGAGGACACATGGGAATATCGTCAAGCTAGTTTTCATCACGTTCATATGATTCGCGTTCGGTACTTTGATAATTTGATATGTGGGTGGACCGGTGCTTGGGTACTGCCCTTACTTGGACAAGCATCCCACTTATGATTAACCTCTATTGCAAGCATCCGCAACTACAACAAAAGTATTAAGGTAAACCTAACCATAGCATGAAACATATGGATCCAAATCAGCCCCTTACGAAGCAACGCATAAACTAGGGTTTAAGCTTCTGTCACTCTAGCAACCCATCATCTACTTATTACTTCCCAATGCCTTCCTCTAGGCCCAAATAATGGTGAAGTGTTATTTAGTCGACGTTCACATAACACCACTAGAGGCTAGCCAACATACATCTTATCAAAATATCGAACGAATACCAAATTCACATGACTACTAATAGCAAGACTTCTCCCTTGTCCTCAGGAACAAACGTAATTACTCACAAAGCATAATCATGTTCATAATCAGAGGGGTAATAATATGCATAAAGGATCTGAACATATGATCTTCCACCAAATAAACCAACTAGCATCAACTACAAGGAGTAATCAACACTACTAGCACCAATCCCGGACTTGGAGACAAGAATTGGATACAAGAGATGAACTAGGATTTGGAGATGAGATGGTGCTGGTGAAGATGTTGATGGAGATTGCCCTCTCCCGATGAGAGGAGCGTTGGTGATGACAATGGTGATGATTTCCCCCTCCCGGAGGGAAGTGTCCCCGGCAGAACAGCTCTGCAGGAGCCCTAGATTGGTCCCGCCAAGGTTCCGCCTCGTGGCGGCGGAGTCTCGTCCCGAAAGGTTGCTTCTTATTTTTTTCTCATCAAAATACTTCATATAGGAGAAGATGGGTGTCGGAGAGCCACCAGGGGGCCCACGAGGTAGGGGGCGCGCCCAGGGGGGCACCCTCATGAGCAAGGTGTGGGCTCCCTGGTCTTCATCTTTGGCGATGATTTTTCTTTATTTATTTTAAGGTATTCCGTGGAGTTTCAGGACTTTTGGAGTTGCGTAGAATAGGCCTCCAATATTTTCTCCTTTTCCAGCCCAGAATTCCAGCTGCCGACATTCTCCTTCTTCACATAAACCTTGTAAAATAAGAGAGAATAGCCATAAGTATTGTGACATAACGTGAAATAACAGCCCATAATGCAATAAATATTGTCATAAAAGCATGATGCAAGATGGACGTATCAACTCCCCCAAGCTTAGACCGCGCTTGTCCTCAAGCGAAAAGCCGATAACAATAAATATGTCCTCATGTTTAGAGGTAGAGGCGTCGATAAAGATAAAATACGGACATGAAGGCATCATGATTATTTCATAACAGCAATATATATAGATTTTGTCATATGATTACTCATGTTCAAGTGATGATCTTTTCACAAAGCCAAAGTATGAATCAGAAACCTTATTGGGCACTAACAATTATAATCTCAGTCATTGAAGCAATTGCAATTTATCATAACATCGGAAAGAGTCTATGTTAGAGCTTAAAAGCAAGTCCACATACTCAACTATCACTTGGTCCTTCATGATTGCTAACACTCACGCAATACTTGTGGTTACGGAGTTTTTAATCGGACACAGAGAAAGATAGGGGCTTATAGTTTTTCCCCACAACCTTTTACCTCAAGGGTAATGTCAACAATAATAATTCATCCTCCCCCACATCCAATTAGATATATATATATATCATGTTCATTCCAACATGCTGAGCTTGCCAAAGGATAAAATGAAAAAAGAAAGGTGAAGATCACTGTGACTCTTGCATAAGGTAGAGAATAATAATTAAAGATAGGCCCTTCGCAGAGGGAAGCAGAGGTTGTCATGCGCGTTTAGGTTTGATGCACAAAATCTTAATGCAAAAGAACATCACTTTATATTGCCCCTTGTATGTGAACCTTTATTATGTAGTCCGTCGCTTTTATTGCATCCACAACAAGTTTGTACAAAGCTTATTTCTCTGCACTAGTAAGTCATGCATATTTAGAGAGCAATTTTTATTGCTTGGACCGATGACAACTTACTTGAAGGATCTTACTCAATCCATAGGTAGATATGGTGGACTCTCATGGCAAAACTGGTTTAAGGGTATTTGGAAGCACAAGTAGTATTTCTACTTGGTGCTAAGAATTTGGCTAGCATGAGGGGGAAAGGCAAGCTCAACACGGTAGAGGATCCATGACAACATACTTTATCTCGGATGTAAGAAAACATAACTCATTATGTTGTCTTCCTTGTCCAAGCTCAACTCTTTAGCATGTCATATTTTAATGAGTGCTCCCAATCATAAAAGATGTCAATGATAATATATCTATATGTGAAACCTCTCTTTCCTTATCACTTCCTATTAATTGCAATGATGACCAAAGCTATATTTGCCAACTCCCAACAACTTTTAATCATCATACTCTTTCTATGTGAAGTCATTACTTTCACTAAGATCAATATGAACTCTTTGATTCTTTTTATTATTTTTCTTCTAATCACCCAAGATCATGGCAAAATACTCAAGCCCTTGACTCAACACTAATCTTTATTATATAGCTCACGGACTCGATTACAAAGAAGGATCATAAGCAAAACTCAAAACTAGATCATGCCATGACTTTATTCTACCAAATCAAGATACTACTAATAGGATCGAACTAAGAAAAACGGTAAAGATAGGAGTTGTGATGGTGATACGATACCGGGGCACCTCCCCCAAGCTTGGCAGTTGCCAAGGGGAGTGCCCATACCCATGTGATTATTTCTTCGGAGGTGGTGAAGTAGGAGTTGTTGCACTTTTCTTCTCTAGCTTATGCCTGAGGCTAAAATTTTCCTCCCTCAGATCCTCATTCTCGAGCTCAAGTTTCATTATCTTCTTGCATAGTGTTGCCTTGCTGTCCAGGTTCAGGCAGTGGGTAGTCCTCTTCATCAGAGCTTGTCTCCTCCTTCCTCTTTGGATCATAGTCTTCTTCTTCCTCGGTGGTCCAGCCATAGTGTTCCACGTCCCCATATACTCTTGGATTTGCAATATAATCAGCTATGTAGCTCTCTCCCTCCGAATCTTGGGACAACATCTTGTTCCAATCTGCAGCAGCAACGGCTCGAAACAAAAATAGAGGATATTTGCGTGATATGAGAGTCAAAACCTTCGGGAGTATATATAATGAATTTTTACCAACCAAAATACGTATCGTGCAAGGAAACGGAGTCCGAAGGGCACACGAGGTGCTCACGAGGTAGGGGGGCACGCCGAGGGGGGTAGGGCGGGCCCTCCACCCTCGTGGAGGCCTCGTGTCCTTCCCGGACTGCCACTTATTTTTCTATTTTTCTAAATATTCCAAAACGGAGAAATATTGCCTTAAAAATTGTTTTGGAGTCGGTTTACTTACCGTACCACATACCTATTCCTTTTCGGGGTCTGGAACGTTCTGGAAAGTGTCCCTTATGTATTCCTCCGGGGTTACGGTTTCAATAATATTAGTTTCAACATTTATAGGATTAACTAAGATATAGTGTTTGATCCTTTGACCGTTTACCACCTTCGGATTTGTGCCTTCAAAGTTGTTGATTTTTATGGCACCGGAACGATAGACCTCTTCAATAACGTAGGGACCTTCCCATTTAGAGAGAAGTTTTCCTGCAAAAAATCTTAAACGAGAGTTGTATAGCAATGCATAATCACCTATATTAAACTCACGCTTTTGTATCCTTTTGTCATGCCATCTTTTAACCTTTTCTTTAAACAACTTGGCATTTTCATAAGCTTGGGTTCTCCATTCATCAAGTGAGCTAATATCAAATAACCTCTTCTCACCGGCAAGTTTGAAATCATAGTTGAGCTCTTTAATAGCCCAGTATGCCTTATGTTCTAGTTCGAGAGGTAAGTGACAAGCTTTTCCATAAACCATTTTATACGGAGACATACCCATAGGATTTTTATATGCAGTTCTATAGGCCCATAATGCATCATCAAGTTTCTTGGACCAATTCTTCCTAGACATATTGACAGTCTTTTGCAAAATTAATTTGAGCTCTCTATTGCTCAATTCTACTTGACCACTAGACTGCGGGTGATAAGGAGATGCAATCCTATGATTAACGTCATATTTAGGAAGCATCTTATGGAAAGCACCATGAATAAAGTGTGAACCACCATCAGTCATTAAATATCTAGGGACTCCAAACCTCAGAAAAATAACTTCCTTAAGCATTTTAATAGAGGTGTTATGATCAGCACTACTAGTTGGAATAGCTTCTACACACTTAGTAACATAATCAACAACAACTAAAATATGTGTATATCCATTAGAGGCAGGAAAAGGTCCCATATAATCAAAGCCCCAAACACCAAATGGTTCAATAACAAGGGAATAGTTCATAGGCATTTCTTGATGTCTACTAATATTACCAATTCTTTGACATTCATCGCAAGACAACACAAACTTACGGGCATCCTTGAAGAGAGTAGGCCAATAAAAACCGGATTGCAATACCTTATGTGCAGTTCTATCTCCAGCGTGGTGTCCTCCATAAGCTTTGGAGTGACACTTGCATAGGATCTGTTCCTGTTCATGCTTAGGTACACAATGTCTAATAACACCATCTACTCCTTCTTTATAAAGATGTGGGTCATCCCAAAAGTAATGTCGCAAGTCATAGAAAAACTTTTTCTTTTGTTGGTATGTGAAGCTAGGTGGTATAAATTTAGCAACAATGTAATTAACATAATCAGCATACCATGGAGTGCTATGAGAAGTGCTTATGACATTTAATTGCTCATCAGGGAAGCTATCATCAATAGGTAGTGGGTCATCAAGAACATTCTCTAACCTATATAAGTTGTCTGCAACGGGGTTCTCAGCTCCTTTTCTATCAACATTATGCAAATCGAATTCTTGTAGCAAGAGAACCCATCTAATAAGTCTAGGTTTTGCATCTTTCTTTTCCATAAGATATTTAATAGCAGCATGATCTGTGTGAATAGTTACTTTAGAATCAACATTATAGGGTCTGAATTTATCACAAGCAAATACAACTACTAAAAGTTCCTTTTCGGTAGTAGCATAATTTCTTTGAGCATTGTCTAGAGTCTTACTAGCATAGTGGATAACATTTAATTTCTTATCAACTCTTTGCCCTAGAACAACACCTACAGCATAATCACTAGCATCACACATAATTTCAAAGGGTAAATTCCAATCAGGTGGCTGAACAACAGGTGTAGAGACTAATGCTTTCTTAAGTATTTCAAATGCTTCTACACAATCATCATCAAAGACAAATGGTACATCTTTTTGTAATAAATTAGTTAGAGGCCGAGAGATTTTTGAGAAGTCCTTAATGAACCTCCTATAAAATCCGGCGTGACCAAGGAAACTTCTTATACCTTTGATGTCCTTGGGACATGGCATCTTTTCAATAGCATCAACCTTGGCCTTATCAACTTCAATACCTCTTTCAGAAACTTTGTGCCCCAAGACAATACCTTCATTAACCATAAAGTGGCACTTTTCCCAATTCAAGACAAGATTAGTTTCTTCACATCTCTGCAAAACTCTATTAAGATTGCTCAAGCAATCATCATAAGAGGAACCATAGACGGAAAAGTCATCCATGAAAACCTCACAAATCTTTTCGCAAAAGTCAGAGAATATAGCCACCATGCATCTTTGAAAGGTAGCAGGTGCATTACATAAACCGAAAGGCATACGTCTATAAGAAAAAGTACCAAAAGGGCATGTAAAAGTAGTCTTTGATTGATCCTTAGCTGACACAGGTATTTGAGAGAAACCAGAATAACCATCTAGAAAGCAATAATGTGTATGTTTGCATAATCTTTCTAACATTTGATCAATAAAAGGTAAGGGGTAATGATCTTTCTTAGTAGCTTTATTTAACTTACGGAAATCAATTACCATCCTATAACCTGTGATAATTCTTTGCGGAATCAATTCATCTTTATCATTAGGGACAACAGTAATACCTCCCTTCTTAGGGACACAATGGATAGGACTTACCCATTGACTATCAACAACGGGATAAATTATACCTGCCTCCAGAAGCTTGAGTATTTCCTTTCTTACCACTTCTTTCATTTTAGGATTCAAACATCGTTGAGGATCACAAACTGGTTTGGCATCAGCTTCCAAATTTATTTTATGTTGACATAGAGTGGGACTGATGCCCTTAAGATCATCCAAAGTATATCCAATAGCGGCGCGATGCTTCTTCAGAGTTTTCAATAATCTTTCTTCTTCATGCTCTGAAAGGTTAGCACTAATAATAACAGGATATATTTTCTTTTCATCAAGATAAGCATATTTAAGATTATCAGGCAATGGTTTAAGCTCAAACACGGGATCACCGTTGGGTGGAGGAGGATCCCCTAGGATTTCAACAGACAAATTGTGTTGCAGAATAGGTTCCTATTTAAAGAATACTTCATCTATTTCCCTTCTTTCATTCATGAACATATCATTTTCATGGTCTAGCAAATAGTGTTCTAAAGGATCACTAGGAGGTACGGCAATAGAAACAAGACCAATAATTTCATCCTTACTAGGCAATTCTTCCTCACGATGTTGTTTACTAAATTTAGAGAAATTAAACTCATGAACCATATCATCCAAGCCAACAGTAACAACATTCTTTTTGCAGTCTATCTTAGCATTAACAGTATTTAAGAAGGGTCTACCAAATATAATGGGACAAAAGCTATCTTGTGGAGAACCAAGAACAAGAAAATTAGCGGGATATTTGGTTTTTCCACACAAGACTTCGACATCTCTCACAATTCCTACTGGAGATATAGTATCTCTATTGGAAAGTTTAATTGTAACATCAATATCTTCTAACTCAGCAGGTGCAATATCATGCATAATTTCTTTGTATAAGTCAATGGGTATAACACTAGCACTAGCACCCATATCACATAAGCCATGATAACAATGATCTCCTATTTTAACAGAAATAACAGGCACGCCTACCACAGGTCTATGTTTATCTCTAACACAAGGTTTAGCAATTCTTGCAGTTTCACCCTGGAATTGAATAACACGCCCATCGATATTATCAGACAAGAGATCTTTAACAATAGCAATATTAGGTTCTACTTTGACTTGCTCAGGCGGTGTATAAGTTCTAATATTGCTTTTACGAACAACAGTGGAAGCTTTAGCATGATCCTTCAATCTAACAGGGAAAGGTGGTTTCTCAACATAAGAAGTGGGAACAATAGGATCATTATAAGTGACAATCTTTTCTTCAACTTTATTAGGTGCAGCTACTTTTACTTCTATGGGAGGATGATATTTAAACCACTTCTCCTTGGGGAGATCAACATAAGTAGCAAAAGATTCATAGAAAGAAGCTGCTATCTCAGAGTCAAGTCCATATTTAGTGCTAAACTTACGGAAAATATCGGTATCCATAAAAGATTTAACAAAATCAAACTTAGGTGTCATACCTAAATCCTTACCTTCGTCGAGGTCCCAATCTTCAGAGTTGCGTTTAATTCTATCCAATAAACCCATCTGAATTCAATAGTCTTCATCATAAAAGAGCCAGCACAAGAAGTATCGAGCATGGTGCGATTGTTATCAGAAAGCTGAGCATAAAAACTTTGCATAATCACTTCTCTTGCGAGCTCATGATTGGGGCATGAATATAACATTGATTTAAGCCTCCCCCAAGCTTGAGCGATGCTTTCTCCTTCGCGAGGCCAAAAATTATATATATAATTGCGATCACGATGAACAAGATGCATAGGGTAATACTTTTGACGAAATTCCAATTTCAATCTTTTATAGTTCCATGATCTCATATCATCACATAGCCTATACCATGTCAATGCGTCTCCCTTTAAAGATAAAGGGAAAGCCTTCTTCTTAACAACATCATCGGGTATACCTGCAAGCTTAAATAGTCCACAAACATCATCCACATAGCTTAGATGTTCATCAGGATGCTTTGTTCCATCTCCTATAAAAGTGTTAGCTAGCAGTTTTTCCATCAAACCCGAAGGAATCTCAAAAGGAGTTTCATTTTCAATAGGTTCAGTAGGTTGAGTAGGTTGAGGAGCAACTCTTTGCTCTACTGGACGGGATGAAGATACCCCGAACAAGCCCCTCAGACAATTACTTTCCATAGTAACAAGTGACAGAAAATTTCAGCACACTAAATAAATTTTCCCTTACCAAATTCCACCTACCAAAGGCGCTTCACTCCCCGGCAACGGCGCCAGAAAGGAGTCTTGATGACCCACAAGTATAGGGGATCTATCGTAGTCTTTTCGATAAGTAAGAGTGTCGAACCCAACGAGGAGCAGAAGGAAATGATAAGCGGTTTTCAGCAAGGTATTCTCTGCAAGTACTGAAATAAGTGGTAACAGATAGTTTTGTGATAAGATAAATTGTAACGAGCAACAAGTAACAAAAGTAAATAAAATGCAGCAAGGTGGCCCAATCGTTTTTGTAGCAAAGGACAAGCCTGGACAAACTCTTATAATAGGAAAAGCGCTCCCGAGGACACATGGGAATATCGTCAAGCTAGTTTTCATCACGTTCATATGATTCGCGTTCGGTACTTTGATAATTTGATATGTGGGTGGACCAGTGCTTGGGTACTGCCCTTACTTGGACAAGCATCCCACTTATGATTAACCCCTATTGCAAGCATCCGCAACTACAACAAAAGTATTAAGGTAAACCTAACCATAGCATGAAACATATGGATCCAAATCAGCCCCTTACAAAGCAACGCATAAACTAGGGTTTAAGCTTCTGTCACTCTAGCAACCCATCATCTACTTATTACTTCCCAATGCCTTACTCTAGGCCCAAATAATGGTGAAGTGTTATGTAGTTGACGTTCACATAACACCACTAGAGGCTAGACAACATACATCTTATCAAAATATCGAACGAATACCAAATTCACATGACTACTAATAGCAAGACTTCTCCCTTGTCCTCAGGAACAAACGTAATTACTCACAAAGCATATTCATGTTCATAATCAGAGGGGTAATAATATGCATAAAGGATCTGAACATATGATCTTCCACCAAATAAACCAACTAGCATCAACTACAAGGAGTAATCAACACTACTACCAACCTACTAGCACCAATCCCAGACTTGGAGACAAGAATTGGATACAAGAGATGAACTAGGGTTTGGAGATGAGATGGTGCTAGTGAAGATGTTGATGGAGATTGCCCTCTCCCGATGAGAGGAGCGTTGGTGATGACGATGGTGATGATTTCCCCCTCCCGGAGGGAAGTGTCCCCGGCAGAACAGCTCTGCAGGAGCCCTAGATTGGTTCCGCCAAGGTTCCGCCTCGTGGCAGCGGAGTCTCGTCCCGAAAGGTTGCTTCTTATTTTTTTTCTCATCGAAAGACTTCATATAGGAGAAGATGGGCGTCGGAGAGCCACCAGGGGGCCCACGAGGTAGGGGGCATGCCTAGGGGGGCCCACCCTCGTGAGCAGGGTGTGGGCACCCTGGCCTTCATCTTTGGCGATGATTTTTCTTTATTTATATTAAGGTGGAGTTTCAGGAATTTTGGAGTTGCATAGAATAGGCCTCCAATATTTGCTCCTTTTCCAGCCTAGAATTCCAGCTGCCGGCATTCTCCTTCTTCATATAAACCTTGTAAAATAAGAGAGAATAGCCATAAGTATTGTGACATAACGTGAAATAACAGCCCATAATGCAATAAATATTGTCATAAAAGCATGATGCAAAATGGACGTATCAATGTCCATGATGGGTGAGCTGAAGTTTTTCCTTCACCTTCAAATCCGTCAGCAGAGCAATGGCATCTTCATATCACAAGAGAAATACCTCAAAGATTGCCTGAAGAAGTTTGGAATGCAAGACTGCAAAGGATACACGACGCCAATGCGAACCAAAAGTCATTTTAGCTCCGACGATAATGGTAAAGAATTTGATCAAAAGCATCACATTGAATCACCTGAAGCCAGTTCTTGTCTAACTAGCAGACAAAAGCCATTCACTATGCTGAAGCTTATCAGTCTGAATATTATGGCTTCAGAAATGTCTGCACGCAAGGGTGGCAGGCAACGCCGTGGCAACACTGCACTAGATTTGCCTGCTAATCTATATGAACAGTACAAGTCAGATCCTGAGGAGAGTTACAACCAACGCAAAACTTGGATACAGTGGATCCGAAGATATTGGGCTGAGGAATGGTTCAAGTACAGGTTCGTCACGCCTGAATATGCTGAAAGGAATGCCATCAAGCGACCATGGGGTGACTGCCTCTATCGTGGCTTGGTGCCAAAGAGTAAGGCTAAAGCCATTGAGGGGAAATTCTACCCATGCATGGTCAAAGGACCACAACCTGAAGCTGCCGACCCATCTTCTCTGTTATGGTGTCGTGACGACAATCTGTTCAAACGCAACTATCAGTTTGCTAAAGACTCAGCTTCTAAAAACTACAAGGAGTTCGGCCCCAACTTCAACCCTGTCCCCTCCGCTCCAAGATCTGATGGGACACCTGAAGCTAATGATAACAGAATTGGCCCCTTTCCTAATTTTGATGGGCTACTGTCTCACATTGCCGCTCAGAGAGCGGCTGTGGAGCAATCTGCGGGAGAAGCTGATTCTGAAGATGCTCCCTCACCTCTAAAGGAGAAAAAGATGAAGAAGACAAAAGCTTCAAAGCCATCTCCTTCACCAAAAGCTTCGACAAGGAAGACTCTAAAGACTGCACCGCCTGAATCCAGTGTGCAGTCTGAAGACTTATTTCGCGTGTCCAAGAGAACCAAGAAGCTATTGCCCAAGAAGGCCACTGGGAAACCTCTGGCACCGTATGCTGTTCTGTGCAACGAAGATGAAGCCATTGATCTGTCAAGTGATGAAGATCTTGGTGATGATGCTCTGGAAATGCTTATCAAGAGCAAGCAGGAGGCTGAAATCTTCAACGATTTTCCCCTCTTTGATGTTGATATTCTGAATAACTTCATCGATGAGTGGTTCGACAACCAGGACATCAGTATTGGTGATCTTCAGCTCCCTGTGGACATCAGCGTCACCTTCCATGGAGCCATTACTGGTGAATTGGCCTTGGCTCAGAAGACTGTCGAGCTAAAAAACAAGATTTATTATGAGAAGGCTCACTTCAAGAAGAACATGGCCAAGGTCAGCGTGGTAGATGTCCAAATCTTCAAGAAGATGTTGCATGACCTCAAGGCCTCACACTCCAAGGCCTCACACTCCAAGGCTTCACACTATGGAAACAACTTACAATCGTGAGGGGGAGTTAGTCACAGTTTGCTGGCCAATCCTGGTTCCTCCCACTGGTCCTGGACCCCAATATGATTATCATGTGGAGCAGCGACCACAAGTACAGAAGCCAAAGCCCAGGCTACCAAGGCTTCCACGTGCTGCTACAGCACCAGGATATTTCAGTGTCAATAGCTTCAGAGCACACAATACCTTCTTTGACAGTGACAATAATCCATACCCGAAGCCAAGAATCTCTTTAGATCACTTCTAGAGCCATCAACAGCGCAGCTATTACTCATGTGTTCTCTACAATCAACAGAGAATCTTTCCTCACATGCGCCTTGATTGTGAAGTTATGGCTGGGCTCCCCTATCTTGAAGATGCTCTGAATTGCTTTCGGGATGCTGGCCTTTTGGAATTTGTCACAACCAAAGAGCACTGGAATGAAGAGCTTTTGATGCAGTTCTATGCTACTCTTCACATTCGTGGCTACTACCGGGATCCGAAGACATGGATCCTCAAGTGGATGACAGGTGATGTGCACCATGAAGCTAAATCTCAAGACATCATCGAGCTTACCTCCCTGCCCACTCTAGGTGATCTGTATGAGCCTGGTTGTCAGCGTCACAAAGAAGAACTACAGAGTATATTTCAGCGGTCTGAACCCAATATGAGTTAGATGCTCAGCATGATGAAGCCATTGCCTCAAGATGCAGACTATCCCAAGGAATTCCTTGTCCAGGACCTGGAGTACTTGCCCCGCACAATCTATCATATCCTAAGGTATACTCTATGGCCAATCAAGGGATATTCTTCTGAAGCAAAACTTCAAGGCACTATGAAGACTTTGGTATTCTATATTGTCAATGGCATCAGATTCAACTCCCAGGATTTCTTCATCAGACAACTTGTTGCATCTGGGATTGATCGGTTTGGCCTGAAGTTTTATGCTCCATGGGTAATGCGCCTAATCAAACTTCATTCTATTGTCAACTATCAGCATTCTGCACGCAACCATCTTGTCTTTCTGCCTGAGGTTGATCTATCAGTTGAAGCCATCTACCCCAAGCCTGTCAAGGAGCCGATATATCTTCACATTGTTGATCATCAAAGCTTCACGCAGCCCATAGAAGGCGTTCATGTTCCAAATGCTGCTATTCCTGCTTATCCTATGGCTGGCAATGTGCGTATGCCTCATCGTGCAAATACCAAAGCCACTGCCAGTACAATTGCTCAAAGTCCTCGAAAGCGTTCTCATGTACTCAATGACCGAGAGCTGCTTGTGGCCTTACATCAGAAGCAGGACAAGCACCATGACTGGCTAAAGCGTCAGATGCATAGTCTCTTGGAGGATGTCAATCGCATTTGCAATCTGGCCACCAAGAACTCATTTTGTTGCCCATGAGAATGCGCGGCGGTCCTGGAAGAGCCTTACTCTGTTGTGTTTTGAAGACGATCTTCGAGCAGATGGCTTCATCGAAAGCTTCAAGTTTGATTCCAGGCCTCCACCAAATGTAAGTTGGTGCCGTACTCCCTCACTTGAAGATTCTGAGTATTCATCCTCAGCTGCAACTGTTGTTGTGAATGTCGTCGATGAAGAAGACGACACCACTTCACCGACCATGGCTACACTGCATCTCGACTCTGCGCCAGGCCCCTCTGCACCACCAAACTCCAATGCCGACCCTGATCCTTCTGGAAACGAATAAACACTCTATGTCTTCAAACCTTTTTGGTCATTACTGACAAAAGGGGGATAAGCATATGAGTTGATAGTCTTCAAGCGGGTCCTTATGGGTGGTTGCATTATCTTGCCAAGTTTTACAACTCTCGTCTTTTTATACATTTGGTTCTTTGAGTTGTGACACTTAAACTCGGTGGTCGTCTGCTACTTTTTCAGCTATTCTGTGTTGCGATGATAAATTCCGCATGAAGTCATTCTGCAGACGTCCATTTTCCATTATGCATATCATTATCTTCATTATCTATCTATATGCATAATGTATTGTCTTCACACTTTGAAGATGGCCTCCACAAAGCAAAACCTGCCATGTGCATTTGCATTCAAAAGCAAATCATTTATATCCACATCTTCAAGGGGAGCCTCGTCATATGTATGAAGACAATACTCACAACACTAAACATTCACATACTTTTATTCCCGTTGAAAACTTCAACGAGTTTGTCATCAATCACCAAAAAGGGGGAGATTGTAAGTGCATCTAGTGCCACCCCTAGTTGGTTTTGGAGTATTGACGACAAACTTGGTTGAGGGACTAATGTGTTTGTGAGAATTGCAGGATAACACAGGTAGTAGTCACATATTGATTCGGTTTACCTATCAGAAATGACCCCTAAAAATGTGTGAAGACATTGAAGACAATGGTGGTCCATGAAGATATTCACATTGAAGACTATGACAAGAGAAGACATCGTATGAAGACTATGGAGTGCGAAGACATAATTGTTTCGTAGTTTCCTTTCCTTCTTTGTTGAGTCATAGGAACCACCATACTGTTAAGTGGGGTCCAAGTGAACAAAGTTAGAGTGACTGATGTGATGCTCAACCAAATACTATGTCTTCAAGTGAAGACAATGAGAGCAAATCTTATCCAGAGCTGGATGAGTCAGCTTGGCTTGTAGCCCAAGCTAAGCTGCCGCGTGTGTTTGAAATCTGACCGTTGGACACATGTCAGTTCCTTAGTGACTCAGGGTCATTTTTGGCAAATCAGGTCAGGTTGCCTCCTAGCTATAAATAGCCCACCCCCTACACCATAAATTGGTGGCTTCTCAGATTTAGTACACGGCTTTTGTCGTTTGAGAGCAACCCACCTCCGAAGCATTTGAGAGAGTAATCCTTGCAAGGACAAAGCCCAAAACACCCAGAGCCAAAGAGTGTTAGGCATCACTCAAGTCTTTCTGTCCGTGTGATCCGAAGACTTATTACACTTGAGGACTATGAATCCTCCAGCCGGTTAGGCGTCGCGTTCTGAGCATCCAAGAGTCATGTGGATTGCCGATGAACGAAGTCTGTGAAGGTTTGTAAGTCTCCCTTGAAGGCTTACTAGAGTGATTGGGCGAGGACTAAGTGTTCTTAGCTCAAGGGAAATAAGGTCAAGACGTGGTCTTATGAGTTGAATCTCAGCCTCCCTAACCAGATGTACAATTGTCATAGCAACTGGAACTGGTCCAGCAAATCGCTTGTCCTCTCCGAGCAACAGGTTCTATCCTTCCTCTCTCTTTACTTACAGTTTGACTTTGTCGAGTCTTTGCCCTCTTGCCTGATCTGATTGACTTCACAGTGTGACGACTGTGTACTGTTTGGCTTCATACTATCTTCCATCCTGATACATACTACCCAGCTGCTGATAGTCTTCGTGCTTGCACTACATTGGTTACTTGACTATGGCATGTCTAGTAGTCCACCTTCCGCTGCATATCAATAGGTTCATTTCCATTATTTGTCTTCAAAGCACTCATGTTTTGAAGACTTTCACAAAAATCACCGATTCACCCCCCCTCTTGTCGAATACTAGCACTTTCAATTAGAGATGTGAGGGGAGGGGAAGAGGTCATATGCATTCTCAGAAGATTTTGAAGATATATCAGTTTAGAAGACATTGACCTCATAGCGCGAAGACATTCACTTATTTGGAGAGAGTTGGTTCCAGATTTGTACGAATCCATGAATAAGTACAAGTGAGGAATCTAACTAGTTATGACGCATAAGTGAATATACTTAGCATGACATGCAAAAGAGAATAAATCCATATTTGGAAGTGCAGAAACCACTTTTGGTTGAAGTGGATGGATTTAACGGATCAAAAAGGCAGTAAAAGTAAGATTTATTTACCATGGACGAACTGCTAGACGAGGTTGAAAGAAGGCCGAGCAGATCAATCTCCCGTGCCCTAACTTGGCGGCGGAAGACACCTACGGCGGCGGCGGAGAGGACGAGTTCCGCGGCTGGCGTGAGGACGGCATCGAAGAAGTCGCGGCAACTAAGCGCTTCGTCTCCAGCGTCGACGCGAGCTAGCGGAGGCGCTAGGGTTTGTGCGAGGTGGCGAGGTGGAAGAACAGATATTGACCGCATGGTGACTATTTATAAGTAGGAGGAGGGCGGTGTCGTGGTCCTAAGACTGACAGTAGAGAGGGGGGTAGGTATGGAGAGGCAAGATCTCAGCTATGGTGAAGGTGTACACACGAGGTTTACGAGTTCAGGCCCTTCACAACGGAAGTAACAACCCTACATCTCGGTGCCCGGAGGCGGTCGATTGGATTATGTGTGTGATATTACAGGGGGTGAGAACCCTTGTGCCAAAGGAGGGGGGTGGCTTATATAGAGTGCGCCAGGACCCCCGCCCACCTCCATTACAAGGGTCTTAATGTACATAAAGTAAGGGGCGTTACTGGTAACGCCAGCCTTAAGTGCTGTTAATGCTTATAAAGACTACGGAGTGAATGTAAGACCATTGCGGTCCTTTCTGACTCCTGGTCTTCGATAGGTCGAGTGACTCTCTGTACGGTCGAGTGACGGTAGGGAGGAGGACCTCCGAGTGTCGTGGCCGTCGAGTGGATTGCACTCGACGTATTCGACAGGCGCTCTCCTGTTGTCTCTTGGTCCTTTTATCTTCCAGGGTAGTGACCTTGGGTAGGATGTATAGGTCAGGCCTATGACCCTACCCCAGGTCTGTATCCTCATCAGGCGGCGCAACACAATTACGCAGGTGCCCCTGGCGGTTCACATCTGAGAGACACGTGGCATGCATGCAACTCATTGAAAGTTGTTCCATGTTCTCACACACGCCTGGATTGTCGGGTGGTCGTTCCGGTTTCTCCGGTTTTTAGGCAATAAGGATACGACATTAAACAGATTTAAATGTTTGTCAGTTTGTCCTCTACTGATAAGGACTCAGAGAAGACAATTGACAGTTTTCAATAGAATGCATATGATTTGGACAGATAGAGTTGAGGTAGAAGCATAGAATAGGTTAGGGTCCGGTCACATTCACTTAGATCAATAAAGATTCAAGAATGAAAACATAGCTATAAGTGAATGCTGTAGAGGACAGAACGCAAATATATGAAGACCAACTCAACATTGCAAAGATAAACATGAAGACAAAGTAATGTTGAAGACAAACCAAATGCGAAGACTATGCAAGCATAACGCCAAGAGAAACACTCCAATAAGAATTTTGTGGTGGCGTTACCCACCGTATAGGAAGTATTAGATCAAGACACGATGCACAATTATCGTGGCGCTCCGGAGTCAAATTCCACATTAATGTATTCACACTTAGAGGGTAAGTCTTCATTGATTGAAGATATACGTTACTTTGTGTGTTGCACATCTAAGTCATCAATCATGCATAAGCGTTAGGATGTGTGTCCAATTACAGGACATTTGAGGATTCTAAGATATTTAGCTCACACCGCAACCTGCAAAACCTTTTCTCATCCAAGGGCTTAGTGAAGATATATGCCAATTGCTCTTCAATGTTGACGTGAATGATATCAATATCTTCTTTGTTGACATGATCTCTGAGAAAGTGATGACGGATCTGAATGTGCTTTGTCTTCGAGTGCTGAACTGGATTCTTGGAAAGCTTGATGGCGCTTCCATTATCGCATAAGAGTGGTAGATTCTTCGTGTTGATGCCATAGTCCTTGAGAGTTTGCTTCATCCATAGAAGCTGAGCACAACACGATCCAGCAGCAATATGTATTCAGATTCAGCAGTGGAGAGTGATACACAATTCCACTTCTTTGAATACCAACAGACAAGAGATCGTCCGAGAAAGTGACATGTTCCTGAAGTGGACCTGTGATCAACCTTGTCACCAGCATAATCAGCATCAGAATATCCAATCAGATCAAATGTTGAGCCCTTTGGATACCATAATCCTATCATTGGGGTGTAAGCCAAATATCAAAGTATTCGCTTCACCGCCAGGTGATGTGACTCCTTTGGTGCTGCTTGGAATCGGGCACACATGCAAACGCTAAGCATTATATCTAGCCTAGATGCACATAAGTAAAGTAAAGAACCAATCATTGATCGGTATACCTTTTGATCAAATTCTTTACCATTGTCGTTGGAGCTCAAATGACTTTTGGTTGGCATTGGCGTCATGTATCCTTTGCAGTCTTGCATCCCAAACTTCTTCAGGCAATCTTTGAGGTATTTCTCTTGTGATATGAAGATGCCATTGCTCCGCTGACGGATTTGAAGACCAAGGAAAAATTTCAGCTCACCCATCATGGACATCTGATATTGCTCTTGCATCATGTGTCCAAACTCATCACTGTATCTTTTGTTAGTGCATCCGAAGATAATGTCATCCACATAGATTTGGCACACAAACAGTTCACCGTCATATGTCTTCATGAAGAGTGTCGGATCTAGAGAACCAGGTTTGAAGCCTTTGCTCTTCAGGAAGTCTTTGAGTGTATCATACCAAGCGCGAGGAGCTTGTTTGAGGCCATACAGTGCCTTGTGAGCTTGTATACCATATCAGGATGTTTTGGATCTTCAAACCCAGGTGGTTGTGCAACATACAATTCTTCTTCAATCTTTCCATTGAGAAAGGCACTCTTCACATCCATTTGGTACAGGTGGATGTTGTGATGGTTGGCATAGGCTAGCAGTATGCGAATGGCTTCAAGCCTTGCCATAGGAGCAAATGTTTCATCGAAGTCAATTCCTTCTACTTGAGTGTAGCCCTGATAAACTAGACGAGCCTTGTTCCTGACCACTTGACCATGCACATCTTGTTTGTTGTGATAGATCCATTTGGTGCCAATGATATTGTGCTTGCGAGGATCAGGACGCTTGACCAGTTCCCATACATTGTTCCACTCGAACTGATGAAGCTCTTCTTGTATAGCTTGAATCCATTCAGGTTACATAAAGGTTTCAACAACTTTCTTGGGTTCAGATATAGAGACAAATGCAAAGTTCCCACAGAAATTTGCTAGTTGTGTTGCTCTTGAACGAGTGACTGCACCAGGTGCATTGATGCTATCAATTATCTTCTCAATCTGTACTTCATTTGCAACATGGGGATGAACTGGACGAAGATTTTTCTCTTGCAGATCATTGTCTTCAGTTTCAGTAATGACTTCAGGCTGAGTATTGTCTTCAAGTTGATTTGGTGCAATGATGAGTTCGTCATCAGCCTGGGCTTCTGAGGGTATGATTTCTCCAGTTCCCATGAGCTTGATAGATTCACTGGGAGGGACGCAGGTGCTCTATTTGCGACCCGTTAGTCTCATCGAACCGCACATCCACAGTTTCAACCACTTTATAGTGAATGAGGTTGAAGACTCTATAGGAGTGCGAATCCTTTCCATATCCAAGCATGAAACCTTCATGTGCTTTCGATGCAAATTTTGAAGTGTGATGTGGATCCTTGATCCGGCACCTAGCACCAAATACTCTGAAGTAACTAACGTTTGACTTCTTACCAGTTAGCAGCTCATATGATGTCTTCTTCAGAAGCTTGTGAAGATAAACACAGTTGATGACATGACATGCAGTATCAATAGCTTCAGGCCAGAACTTCCTTGGAGTCTTGTACTCATCAAGCATCGTCCGAGCCATCTCAATGAGGGCTCGGTTCTTGCGCACCATGATGCCATTCTGCTGAGGTGTGTAAGGAGCTGAAAACTCATGAGTGATGCCCAGTGTATCCAGATAAGTGTCGAGGCTGGTGTTCTTGAATTCTGTGCCGTTGTCACTTCTGATGTGCTTGATCTTGACGCCATAGTTCGTCATGGCATGGTTGGCGAATCGTCTGAAGACATCCTGCACTTCAGTCTTGTAGAGGATTATATGCACCCATGTGTATCTTGACTAATCATCAACAATGACGAAGCCATAGAGACAAGCAGTGGTAGTAAGAGTAGAGTAATGAGTAGGGCCAAATAAGTCCATGTGAAGCAGCTCGAAGGGTTGTGATGCCGTCATGATTGTCTTTGAAGGATGCTTGGCCCTATTCATCTTCCCAGCTTCACAAGCACCACACAGATGACCCTTCTTGAACTTGACGCCCTCGATCCCCACAACATGCTTCTTCTTCACGAGAGTGTACAAGTTCCTAATGCCAGCATTTCCTAGCCTTCGATGCCAGAGCCAGCACTCTGAAGCTTTTGCTAGAAGACATACTGCCAACTGTGGTCCTGCTGAGAAATCTACCCTGTACAGATCATCTTTTCGATACCCTTCAAAGACTAGAGACTTGTCAGATTCCATAAGCACAAGGCAATGATATTTTCCAAAAATCACAATCATGTTCAAATCAGAAAGCATTGAGATAGACATTAACTTGAAACCAAGGGATTCAACAAGCATCACTTTATCCATGTGCTGATCCTTTGAGATTGCAACTCTACCCAGACCCAATACCTTGCTTTTACCAGTGTCTGCAAATGTGATATGACTTTTGTCAGACGGGCATAGAGTTGAAACCATCAGAAGACTTCGATCACCAGTCATATGGTTGGTGCAACCACTATCCATAATCCATTCTGAAGCCTTTGGCGCCATATCCTACATTACAGTTGTGGGGATAGGCTTCACCAAGAGAGTTGTGAAGCAGAAACATTTGACGAACTAGTGGAACATGAAAGTTCAGATATTGGTTAGGATAGATAGGATGATTGTCAAGGAATCCTGGAGCAAAATACATAGTAAGACCATTTGGACATTTTATCTTGCGTCCCACAAGATGTTTAAGGTCCCCAGCATAAGCACCAGACGCCTTTGATTTCCAGCTGGAGACCTTTCCCTGCAAAAGAGAGTTAAGTTTTCTTAACCACCCACATCTTCAGGGGTGACTTAGAAGCAATGAGTCTAAGTGCAGCATCTAAGAACTTTGGCTTTGGTGCCCTAGCAAATAGCCTTGCAGGAGGTGAATAATACTCATAAGAATAAGCAGAATAGTTCTTGGTCTTATGAATATAGCGGTTTGACGAAACACGCTCATATTTAAAAGAGTGAGTATGGTTTCCCTGCAAAACATTGGCGTTAGGTTGACTCAGGTGAGTCCTCTGTCTGTATGAAGCCTTTGGACCATATGAAGCCTTTGGTCCGGGATTTGTCTTCTTCCCGGGTTGTGTCGTGATGAGATTCACGAGAAGACTTTCAAGACAACTTTTGGGTACCCAGATCTTCTTAAGAGGCGGTCCATTCCTGCAGTTAGTACCAATGTACCTGGCAAACACTTCACCATTCTGATTCCTGAACAGTTTATAGTTTGCATCAAAGGATTCATCAATAATAATTGGGTCAACACAAGAGAAACCATATAAGGTAGTTGGATCCACTAAAGGTCCCTTAGCAGCAACCATGTGGTTTTGGGGTACTGCTTAGGCATCCAGTAAGAACCATCAACATTCATTTTCCTCTCGAACCCAACACCCTTTTCCCTAGGGTTTCGGTTCAGAATCTGCTTTTTGAGGACATCACATAGTGTCTGATGTCCTTTGAGACTTTTGTACATTCCTGTCTCAAGCAATGTCTTCAACCGGGCATTCTCATCAGCAATAGCAATGGTATCCTCAGCAGAGGGGTTAGTTACCACATTAGCAGTTGAAGATATTGTAGCAGTAGCAGTAGTTGAACATTCAGCAACAAAGACAGTATTATCACGCTCAAGACATTTTAGACATGGTGGTTCAAATCCTTCCTGAGTGGAACTGATCTGTTGAGCGCAGAGTGACTCATTCTCCTTTTGAGATCTTCATGAGCCGATCGCAATTTCTCAAGCTCTTGCTTCCTTTGAAGATAATCATAGGAGAGCTTTTCATGAGAAGTTGAGAGCGTTTCATGACGAGTTTTCAAGTTCCTGATACTTAACATGAATATTTTTAATGTCTTCAATTAAGGACTGAGTTCAGGTCATTTCCGCATCCAATAGGTCATCTCTTTTGTCTAACAACTTTTGGATATGTTCCATAGCATTCTGTTGTTCAGTTGCAATTTTAGCAAGTGTTTTGTAGCTAGGTTTAGATTCACATTCAGAGTCATCTTCACTTGATGTTTGAAAGTAAGCATCGCGTGAGTTTACCTTGGAACCACGTGCCATGAAGCAGAAGGTAGGAGCAGACTCACCCTCATTCTTGGCATCAGTGTTGTTCATGTGGCCATTGTCTTTAGTGTTGAAGATGGACTTGGCGACATATGCAGAAGCTAGAGCCAGGCTTGCTACTCCAGAATCAGATTCCTCTTCAGACTCCACCTCTGCCTCCTCATATGCAGACTCCTCCTCTGAATCCATCTCCTTGCCAACAAAAGCACGACCCTTTCTTGATGAGCTCTTCTTGTGTGATGAAGACTTTGATGAAGACTTGGAAGAAGACTTTGAGGATTTCTTCTTGTTGTTGTCATCAGAATCATATTCCTTGCTATTCTTCTTCTTCTTTGTCTCATTGTACCACCGTGGACACTTAGAGATGTAGTGACCAGGTTTCTTGCACTTGTGGCAGGTTCTCTTCTTGGGATCACGTGATGAAGCTTCATCATTTCTAGAGCTGGATCTTGAAGACTTTCTGAAGTCTTTCTTCTTGGCAAACTTCTGGAACTTCTTCAGAAGCATGGCAAGCTCCTTTCCAACGTCTTCAGGATCACCAGAACTGCAGTCAGATTCTTCTTCAGATGAGGAGACAACCTTCGCCTTCAAAGCGCGAGCACGGCCATAGTTGGGACCATAAATATCTCTTTTCTCAGATAGCTGGAACACATGTGTGTTGAGCTTCTCAAGTATGTCAGACGGATCGAGAGTCTTGAAGTCAGGGCATTCTTGAATCATCAGGGCCAGGGTGTCAAATGAGCTGTCAAGTGATCTCAGTAGTGTCTTGATGATTTCATGTTTGGTGATCTCAGTGGCGGAGAGAGAATGAAGCTCATTCGTGATATCACTGAGGCGATCAAATGTGAGCTGGACATTCTCATTGTCATTTCTCTTGAAGCGGTTGAAGAGATTGCGAAGAACACTGATCCTTGAATCTCTCTGTGTTGAGACGCCTTCGTTGACCTTGGAAAGCCAGTCCCAGACTAGCTTCACAGTATCCAGAGCACTCACGCGACCATACTGCCCTTTTGTCAGATGACCACAGATGATATTTTTGGCAGTTGAGTCCAATTGGACGAACTTCTTGACATCAGCAGGAGTAACACCTTCATCGGTCTTGGGAACACCGTTTTTGATGACATACCAAAGATCGACGTCAATGGCTTCAAGATGCATACACATCTTATTCTTCCAGTAGGGGTAATCAGTGCCATCGAAGACAGGGCACGCAGCAGATACCTTGATTATCCCTACAGTCGACATAGCTAAACTCTAGGTGGTTAAACCGAATCACACAAAACAAGGGAGCACCTTGCTCTGATAGCAATTGAAAGTGCTAGTATTCGACTAGAGGGGGGGTTAATAGGCAATTTTTATGAAAGTCTTCAAAACATGGGTACTTTGAAGACAAACAATAGAAATGAACCTATTGATATGCAGCGGAAGGTAGACTACACTAGACAGGCCATAGTCAAGTAAGCAATATAGTGAAAGCACGAAGACTATCAACAGCTAGGTAGTATGGATCAGGATGGAAGATAGTATGAAGCCAAACAATACACGGTATTCACACTGTGAAGTCAATCAGATCAGGCAAGAGGGCAAAGACTTCACGAAGAAAAACTGTAAGTAAAGAGAGAGAGGAAGGATAGAACCAGTTTCCTGGAGAGGACAAGGGATTTGTTGGACCAGTTCCAGTTGCTATGACAACTGTACATCTGGTTAGGGAGGCCGAGATTCAACTCAGAAGACCGTGTCTTCACCTTATTCCCCTTGAGCTAAGAACACTTAGTCCTCGCCCAATCACTCTGCTAAGTCTTCAAGGGAGACTTCCAAACCTTCACAGATTTTGTTCACCGACAATCCACAATGACTCTTGGATGCTCAAAACGCGACGCCTAACCGGCTGGAGGATTCACAGTCCTCAAGTGTAATAAGTCTTCAGATCACGCGGACAGAAAGACTTCAGTGATGCCTAACACTCTTTGGCTCTGAGTGTTTTGGGCTTTGTCCTCGCAAGGATTACTCTCTCAAATGCTTCGGAGGTGGGTTGCTCTCAAATGACAGAATTCGTGCACTAAATCTGAGCAGCCACCAATTTATGGTGTAGGGGTGGGCTATTTATAGCCAGGAGGCAACCCGACCTGATTTGTCCAAAATGACCCTGGGTTACTAAGGAACTGACACGTGTCCAACGGTCAGATTTCAAACACACGCGACAACTTAGCTTGGGCTATAAGAAAAGCTGACTCATCCAGCTCTGGATAAGATTTGCTCTCATTGTCTTCGCTCGAAGACATAAGATTTGGTTGAACATCACTTCAGTCACTTTGACTTTGTTCACTTGGACCCCACTTAATAGTACGGTTGTTCCTATGACTCAACAAAGAAGAAAAGGAAACTACGAAACAACTATGTCTTCGCACTCCATAGTCTTCATACGATGTCTTCTCTTCTCATAGTCTTCAATGTGAATATCTTCACAGACCACCATTGTCTTCAATGTCTTCACACATTTTTAGGGGTCATCTCTGATAGGTAAACCGAATCAATATGGGACTACTACCTGTGTTATCCTGAAATTCTCACAAACACATTAGTCTCTTAACCAAGTTTGTCGTTAATACTCCAAAACCAACTAGGGGTGGCACTAGATGCACTTACAGACTACGAGGCATCTATGGTGACATCGTTAATCTCAAGATGTGCCCGCTCTGTATCTCATAAGTGCTCATCAGGGTAGGGGGTGTGTGCGTCCGTTCATAATGATGAACGTATGGGTGTGCATGTGAGCATCTGCGAGTGTAGTGTGTTAAAAAAATTATCTAAAATAACAATTTGTTTTTATTCTTTTTCTCATGTTTTGAAATAAAAATTTATGGTTGTCAACATTTTTATTCAATATAAAATAGAAAATTTTCCCACGTACCCATTTTTTTGAAGATTTTTTCGTTCTTGTGTTGACCGGATACCCATGTGTGTGGAATGGACGAGGCTTCTTTGAGATAATGCCCCTAACATGGGTTCCTGACACGTGGACCTCATGTCAGTGACCCCGGGTCAAAGAGCAATACTTCACATGATATGTTTTCGTGTGGAAGCACGTCATGTCACAAGTCTTGAGGAAATACATCTACGGGATCAATCAAGCATCTAAGTGACTCAATCAAGCATAAAAAGAAAAAGGAAAGGAAAACAAAATATCCACACGAATCTCCGTGTAAGATCAATGACATAGAACATAGATGTGCAAAACTTATGGCACATCTAGATGTATTTTAGCAAAACTGTAAAGTAAACAACAATTGCCTAAAATTGCTAAATCATAGTGGATTCCCTCGTTCCTTCTTTTCCATTAACACTAAGCACATTTCTATATTAGTGCTAGGTAAAAAATAATTATCTAATATAATGCCTAATTACATACATATAAACCACAAAAGTACACGAGAATGTTCAAATTTAGGTTTTTATAAAGAAGAGAATAGTGCAGTTGTACCCCAAAACCAAACAAAAACGGACGCAGAGTTTTTGAGCCTAAGCTCAATGAGCTTGGTTAAACAGTAAAATCAAAAAAAATTTAATAAAATCTGTTTTTTTTGGTGACAACCATTGACAAAAGTTTAAAATTCTTGCAAAAAACGTTATGGAATCACATTCCTAGAAGGCGTGGCGAAAAAAATAAGATTGATACTCTGAAAATGGTACTTTTAGAAGCATTTTGGAGCACTGAATTTGTTTTTTTTTTGCCATGCCTTACAGGAATATGATTCCATGACGAATTTTTGCAAGCACTTAAAACTTTTGTCAATGTTTGTCACAAAAAGAATTTAGATGTTTTTGATTTCACTATTCAACGACCTCATTTGAGCTCGAGAGCAGAAGGGCACTTTCGCAAAAAAAAAAGCCAATTGCATAACAACAATTTTTTTTAAACGATCAAATACCTAGCCAAATAAATCGCACATTTCCATCAGATTCGATTTAGAGATAAGGAAAGCTCAGTCTTTTTATTCTTTTGCGAAAAGAGCAAATGCCCTATTCTAAAATCGATCAACGCTTACAATGCCATCTTTATCAAAACTAAAACTTACACACCGGGCCTTGGGGAAATCAACGCCGTCTTCTTCCCGCACCGCCGCACCTACAGCGTGCGTGTTGCGAGCGGAGCTCGATGTCGACTATGTACCTTCAAATCACCATATAGAAGAAGCGGCGGCGGCTCGGTCGACTTGAATGTAAACATACTGTAGTAGTGGAGTACTATTTTGTTTAGATGTTCAACTGCAAATTGTACGGATTGTTTGGAAACAAAAGAGGCATCAACCATCACAGTCTCAGATGGGTCTCATGTGTGCTCTGCTCTGCTCTGATCTGACCGTGAGTACACAAGTACACACGACCCAGTAAGTTTCTCTTGCCGTTGATTCGCCGCATCCCAGCACTACTCTCCCACTACTAGTCGCCGCATCCTCCACAGCGCACGAGTCCACGAGTGACCCCTCCACCATAAACATCCGCCATTAGGCCCCCCTCCATTCTGCCTTTTTCCCAAGCCCCTCTGTTTAGGCTGCCCGTAGTAACTAATTTCTCTTGCTAACCACCCTATAAATACCCCAGCTCCCCTGCTCACACCCGCACACACCACGCCACAGAGCAAGCGAGCGACGGACAGCATTCCACACTCCCCAGCGATCCGTCGCCGGTGTACGTAGCCAGCCAGCCAGCGAGCGATCAAGCGTAGCGTGAACCGACCATGCCGATGATCTCCGTGGCGCCGCCGCCGGCCCTGGCCTTCCCGAGGCTGACCACGCTCACGATGCCGCCGCCCATGATCGCGCTCCCGGACCGCGCCCATGCCGACGCGCCGCGCCCGCCCCCGCCGCTCGTGGTCCGCCACGCCGCCGCCAAGCACAAGGCCGTCGTCGTCATGGGCGCCACGGGCACCGGCAAGTCCCGCCTCGCCATCGACCTCGCGCTCCGCTTCGGCGGCGAGGTGATCAACTCCGACAAGATGCAGGTCTACCAAGGCCTCGACGTCGCCACCAACAAGGTCTCCCCCGGCGAGTGCGCCGGCGTGCCGCACCACCTGCTCGGCCTCGTCCAGGACCCCGACCAGGACTTCTCCGCCGCCGACTTCCGCCGAGAGGCCGCGAGCGTCGCGCGCGACGCCGCCGCGCGCGGGTACGTCCCCGTCGTCGCCGGCGGCTCCAACTCGTACGTGGAGGAGCTCGTGGAGGGCGACCGCCGCGCCTTCCGGGAGCGCTACGACTGCTGCTTCCTGTGGGTGGACGTGCAGCTCCCCGTGCTGCGCGACTTCGTGGCGCGCCGCGTCGACGACATGTGCCGCCGCGGCCTCGTCGACGAGGTGGCCGCCGCCTTCGACCCGCGCCGCACCGACTACTCTCGTGGCGTCTGGCGCGCCATCGGCGTCCCCGAGCTCGACGCCTACCTCCGCTCCACCGGCGCCGGCGAGGACGAGCGCGCAAGCATGCTCGCCGCCGCCGTCGACGAGATCAAGGCCAACACGTCGCGCCTCGCGTGCCGCCAGCGCGGCAAGATCCAGCGGCTGGCCCGTATGTGGCGCGTCCGCCGCGTCGACGCCACCGAGGTGTTCCTCAAGAGCGGCGCCGCCGCCGACGAGGCGTGGCAGCGGCTCGTCGCCGCGCCCTGCATCGATGCCGTCCGGTCGTTCCTGCTCGAGGACCAAGAATGCAGCATGGTCGCCGCAGCCGGCAAGGCCTCCGTCTTCGCCTCAGCGGCCGGCAATGCCTCCGTCTTCGCCGGCAGACCCGCCACCGCCGTCGTCTAGCTAATACAAACACCCTCCCTACATACGTACATACCAGACACAAGAAACAATCCGCACGAAGAACGCTCCCCGAACTAGCTGTCACGCCACAGCTTAATCGCCATTGACGGTCCACCTGGAGCTCGAGCAAGAGCTCAACAATGGTAGTAAGTACTGCTACGGTCAAGCTCTCGATGACTCGCAGCGACGACGCAGAGAGTGATCAGCTTGTTGTTCGTACACAAGCTGACCGATCGATGGACTCTGCTTCATTTTCACTTCCTTTTTGTTCTAGATAACCAGAATGATCGAGATCGAGCGTGTGACTCGAGAGTTTTGAGGTTTTTACCCCGAGAATTGACCCCGCGGTTAATTGGGGTGGCCAATGTAACAGGCTCTTGCTGTAATATAGAGAGAGATGTTGTCAAAACAAATTGAGTCCGTGGTTTGGAATATTTACTTGGTCGTCTCCATCGTAATCCTAGATTAATTTTCGGTCTCCACTCAGCTGAGCTATCAAGAATCTCACTCACTTGCTGCCGCACTTGCAGCTCTCTTTTTTTTAGGCAGCATTCTTAACTTAATCACTTTCCTTGACCAATCACCTGCATCTCCAAATGCCAGAGTGGCTTCTTCTCTTACTCCCTCCTCCAGGCGGGTTTACAAGGCACATTCTGTTTGTCCTTAAGTTTGACCAAATTTCCACAGCAAGAAAGAAAGAAATTGACCAAATTTATCAAGAAAAATATCCACATCGACAACTTCGGAGATATATAGGGGTTGTTTGGCTGGCAACTGGCTCTAATTTTCTTTGAGGGGAGTCCCTCTCTCCCCCGACCTCTCTCCCACGAGGCGGTGGCGCCGCGCCGCCCCCGGGGAGTCCCCGTCCACACCGTCCTCAGCCCTCCCCCTCCATCGTCTCCCACTACCGCCGCCGTCGTTGAGGATGCCGCGGGGCGAAGCCCCTGTGGTGAGGCGCCGGCGACGGTGCTGTCCTCAGCCGTAACGCGTGGGGCAGCGGCGTCCATCTCCCTCCTCCTCCAACGGCAGTGCGCAGCGGGTTGGCGGTGGCCAGGAGATCTCCGGCAGCCGCTGGCGGATGAGATTTTGGCTGCGATGAAATCTGCTGGGCCCGAGGGGTTTAGATCGAGATCCACTGTGGCTGCGCCTCGTCTCGACAACGGCAAGAGGAGGTCCCCCGGGTAATCATCGCGGCGCGAGGACGTCCGGGTTTCTTGGCCCGGGCATGGTGGTGGTGGCTGCCTTCTCCACCGAAGGCGGTTGGCCAGGCTGGTAGTGACGGATCTTGGATCCCACTAATAGCACCGGCGGCGAGTTGGGGAGACATAGTCGCCGGCGAAAACCGAGCCGACTCCGGTCATGGCGGGCGATGGCGGCGTCTACATCGTTATCTTGATGAAGGCATCGTCAAGCAACTATCATCAACCTGCTCGTGCTGCTCCGGGATAAATCCTAAGATCACCGGATCGGACGATGGCGGCGTTGTGGTGTCGTGTTCCCTCTTGGGGGCATCGTTTGTGGAGCGGCGCCGAATGGAAGAGGTGTGAGGTGGTGTGGCGTTCCTTCTCTCGCGTCAACGACGACGGGTCTCAGAGGCATGGAGCAGCGGGGTTTCGGCGCTGGACGTGGCGTGATGGCCTCGCGCAGGGCGGTGGCGCTGTCTGGCGCCATGGTGGTGTCGACAGCTGACCTGGCAAGGTCTTTGCGTCAATACCTGCTCTGAAGATGGTTAGGTGGATGACGGCGGCGGTAGCCTCGGTGAGTGCGTCGGACCGGTGTGTGACCCATTCCCGGCATGTGGCTAGGATGGGGCATCTGGCATTAGATGTTAGGTTTTGATGCGATGACTGTTTGGTATTAGGCTTGGACATTCGGCACCCCTTCATCAAGGGGATAGGACTAGCGACAGGTGTCGCCTAGATGGTGGCTTCAAGCTTACTGATGTAATGCTTTGTAAGGTCTCTGAGAATAATTAATAAAATGGCTGCATGCATCGCCCAGATGCAGTGGCCCGGGGGTAATCCTCCTTTTCTAAAAAAAGGTGGCAACTGTCTTGCCAAAATTTTGGCAGTTTTCGTCTCGGCATTGGCAAGCCTGTGGCGGTCATTTCTTTCGCAAATAATTTGTCTCGCCAATGATTTAGTAGGGTTTCCTCGGCAAAATCCAAACAGGTTGATGCTATGAAAATATACTTCATAAAATAGTTTGACTTATAACAAACCAATTGTGCCTTGTAAATCTTAACAAAAGGACTCCACTACAAATCGGACGTCAAATTTTTTTACCATGGCAAATCGAACGTTTTTCATGAAAAATTATGTTCTTTGAAGATGGCAAGTTTAGTTGGCGAGCATGATAAATCCGTTGAAAGAAGAAAAAGAAGAAAAAAAAAGAAGATTCTAGACTAACATCTGGGCGTGCATAGTGGCAACTCCTTTTATTCGAGAGTCAGTGGCTCAGTGCTGTATTTGTTCCGTGGAATGATAGGGGCCGAGGTGGGTTAGCAACTTGACATTGATCATTAGTTGCTTATAAGATTGGGAGTTGACATCTCCATCATCAGTTTTGGTTGTCATTTTCCATTCCAGCTCTCCTCCTTGGTGATGGAAGCATTCTCATGCATGATTGAGATTAGTTGGGAGAGGTGCATGCCTGCATATGTGCATGTCAAGGTCAAAGCAACCATGTCATGCCTGGTGCCGTCCCAGTTGCATATTCATATTGCTCCTCAAAGTCAACCCCAGTCTTGCATGCATGCATGCATACAGCTTAAGGGTGAGTTCTATATTTCTTTGACATTGTCAAGGTCAAACTGTCCGTACTAATTGAGGTCAACATCGTAACGGTAAGTAGTTGTTATTCAAGGTTTGACATTCTAAGGTCAACGGCCTAAACTAAGTAACATGGCCAGTTAATTAAGGTGGATGTAAGGCCAACATCACAGCTAGGACGGTCAAGTTGCAATTAATCAAACTCTTCACACAAACCTCACTCCCTTTTCTTAGACACACACGCACACGTGCGCCTGTGCACACCCCATACATACTCACAATACAGACAAGAATTGGAGAGCTTCAAATTTGACAAAATTCACCACAAACAGCTCGCTGTTAATAGAAACGCTGCCTCGCATTGAAGAAATAATTCACTATCATGAGACACATACAATGTCAAACTAGGGGTTCGATCCCCAATAGGCTGGTGGCACAACCGTCCTCGTAAACATCAAACCAATAGTCCGACCTACGTAAGTTCAACTTCAATCGAAGTTGGCCAGTTCATGTAATTAAACCAAGATTACTATTTGTGTGCAACCGCGACATACGTAAATAAAATATGCAACACTTGATATCATGACAGAATTACACATGTATGCGCAAACTAAATTTATTTGATAAAATTTTGAATGCACTATGATCAAAGATCATAAACTTGTTCATCATGCTTAGAACTGTTACAACATACAAAAAAATAACCACCCCTTATTTGAAAAAAAAATAGAAAGAGAATTTATAGGTCAAAACTAGCTAGCCATGGGCAATGACTTGGGCACAGCTGATAAAATAAGAAGATTCACTGATAATAGTTCCATGGTTTGTACAATGTGCTATAAATTTAGTTTGTTGGTTGAGAAAGTTAAATTTATTATGTTATTAAAATAACTTTTTGTGGTGAATAAAGTCAAACTTTTTTTGAGGAATAAAGCCAAACTGTTCTCCATAATAGAGGGTCAAACCATTTATATGGTTCACAAAAAGAGAAGATCGGAGAGATCTGAGATGAAGGAATCACCAAATCGCAAGCTTGGCCATTGAGTAATATAAGAATGTTATAACATTGAAAAGTTATGTCAACATTACAACTTGCAGAACTTACTTTTTGGGTGGTTCTATTATTTCATAGTGCACCACTGAATTATAATGAACTAAAGATAAGTTGCATCTGGTGATATAAGCCATTGAACCTGTATTAATTGGGCCCCAGCACTTTTGCACCATATACTTACAAGAATTGTATGCAAGAGCAGTTGTTAGGTAGTGCTGGTATTTATAGGATTAGACTAATTAGCACCTAGAACAACCAAAGCCAGTCCATGGTATTATCATTTGCTTGAAAACTATGTATGATGTATCACAACCACTAGTTGGGGTGGTGTCTTGTTCTTCCTTATGTTTTTCTTTTGCTAGCTTTATGCTGAAAAGTGTGGTCATGATATTTTTGATGACCTGTTGAGAAACGGTTTCCATGAATTGCATATTTCACCGTCATGCAACAGTGATCCAATGATTAGTTGCCCACTTCCTTATCCATTCATATTAAATAGTATGTTCTTGTTTGAGCTGTTGTCCGAAAGCATTTTGCTCAATGCATGAAAGGAAAACAGCTGACGTCAACAGTAGTTGGAAGGGACAAAAAACAGCAAGCTCCCATATAACAAGCTAATGCATAATAAATCTAGCCATCTTTCATATCTCCCATTTATATTGTCCTTTGTGGTTGTAGTCATGGTACTGAATGTGGTTTCTAAATACTTCTCGATGTGATATTTACCGTGGCTGCTATATATAATCTAAATTACATACACCATGCCCTGATTATTATTTTCAGAAACAACCTCTGGACAAAATAACCATGGCTGCTATGGTTATTCTAAACTACAATTACCCCATGGAATAATCCAAGAACCTGTCGACAACTTAACCAAGGCTGCTTTGGTTCTTAATTATAAGCTAGATGTTATAATTGCTCAGTTGAGAAGGACACGACATGTTGGTTCTTATGTACTCTCCACATTTAAGGACCACACAAACGGAAAGCAATTGCAAGTATATGATCCAAGGACATGATATACATAATACAGACCCCAGGTTTTCCATTATGAGTTATCTAAAATAAGACATCCTCCACTTCTTGCATGCATGGTCCCAGCTAGCATTGGTTTAAAGCAACGGTCAAAGGAATTCCCTATGCTGATCCTTTTTGTTTTCTATTTGAGGGTGACACTAGCATTTGTCTCATCCTTTTGGTCTTGTTTATGCACATGTAATAGCCTAGCTAAGTCCAACGGCGATCACTAATCAGGGTGTTCTTTAGATAATCAGTGTGTGTTTTATATTGGGATCTATTTAATTAGGATGGTTCAAAAGCTTCAAGGACCTCTAGCTTTAATTAGGCAATATTATAGGGTAGTTAGTACAAGCATGCACTTGGAATATAATCATATCCATCTCCCAACTTGGTATCTTGTTTGCAAAATAATATGCATCATTGTGTTTGTACTTGCCCAAGAGTGCCTACCAGGAAAGTTGGTCATCACAAGGGACACATTAGTAGTAGGGCAACCCCACATATGCACACCACTAAACCTACTTCTTTAGAGCCATTTGCAAAAACAATGTCAACCATTCCTTATCTCTCGAGCACCCTATCAGAAAAGAGTTATGCTATATATGTGGGTACAGAACGAGTTAGAATATATGAATGCAAACAAATATTCCTAAGAAAAGAACAATAAATTATCAGGTAGGACATATGGCGGTGCAAATATGACCAAATTAGTGATGTTATGCTTCAACTGTCTCATGTGACATCAGCCGTACCATTTCTTTGCATTTCCATGGCAATTTCTATGCAACTTCTTCATATGCAAAGGCAGAAAATTATATGCATGCAAGAGTTGGACGGTTGCTTTGCTAGCTCATACAGTATAAATACTATTTTTGCAACATGAGTCTACTCCCCCTTAATACAAATGCAGCTGTTTTTGTGAGACTTATGATGTTAATTACTATTTTCTTTGCTTTTTTCCTTGCAAGGAAAATGTTTGACATTTTATCGTACTTGTTCAAATTCAAATCGACAAGAAAACCCATGATAAGGCCTGTTCTGGTCCTACATATAGAGACTAAGGGCAACTCCAACGTGGGTCATGAAATCGCCCGCAAATGTTCAAACCGGATGGTCCACACAATTTGGTCACTGAATTTGTTTGGAACGGTCCGAACGTTCGAAATCATCCAAACCGGCACCAAACTAGGAAAGGTTTAGGAGAGTTCGGACATCCGCCTGACTTACTATTAGTTGGACCACATTTCCCCATGGTCCATATGTCCCACTCACATCTTTTTCCCTTGGTATGCCTGGCCCACTTTCAGTCATATATAGCCCGTTGTCTGAATTTACTAACTACGGTTGGATGGCCGACGCCCCGCCTTTTGTCCATGGACACATTCGGACGTGTCTGTGGATATTTGATGCCATCCTTTTGGTGATCCCAGTTCTAGTTGCCCTAACACACCAATTGTCCTTCTATCTGTAGCGACATCAGTGCAACAACAACAATTCCCACCATTGGAAGGCCCTCGAGAAAGGCGAGAAGCTCCACTTCTTCCGCGTCACAACATGCATCTTGGACACTTGTGAAGGCAAACAAGGCGTTCCCTGTCTCGTCCCACACCACACCATCAATAGTAGATTCACCCAAAGACGAAAGGAACGGCCTCCACATTGTGCTTAGCATGCTCCACAATCTAGCCTCGGAGGCAACACAAACACCTATTTTTAACATTTGCCATGCACCTACTTTTAACATTTACCCATAAATATATATAGCTCACATGATTTTTGCAAACAAGCTTCAAAAACTTTGAACGGGTATAGCGTGAAAATTATCGATATCTATGATACCAAATATATACCGTATGAAAATAGAATTTAATGATATTGATATGCTTCTAGATGTTTGCTAATTTTTTTGTAGGAACTATGTTAATTTTTTTTAAATGACATAAATAAAAACTAATACGCACTGTATTCTTGGATGAATGGAGTATACCATTTTCAGTTGACGTGAGCATTTCTATCTGCTTAGGAAAAAAACTCGTAGTTTTCCATTCAATCTTTTTCAAAAGTATAGTTATATATTATGGTTTCACTAACTTCTATCGGCTAAGATTTTCTTATGAACATCGACCCCACTCTAAGTTGCACAAATACTAAGACTAAATTTTTTTGTTGCAAAAATAGTTGCCGTCTCAGGTGTCTCGGAGGTACTCATAAAGGTAGGATGTGCATGTGTGTGCTCATATGAATGGTGGTATGTGCGTATATGTGAACGTCAATGTTTGTGTTGTGTTCAAAAATAATAATTAAAAATAAAAATCGCAAAACGCTACTGAATACTTGGCTTCTTATGTAACGACAAACACGTCAATTGTTCAGACGATGCAAAGTGATGAAACGTCGAGCTGATCCTGATCCTGCAGGTCATTATGCTACTTAGAATAGCCTTTTCTTATCAGGCATTATCTTAAACGAATTCCGAATTGATCTGCCTGAACACTACTATGTGCGAGTGCATGTTGGTGCCTAGCTACTAGCTAGCCAGTTCCATCAGCTAGCCCCCTGATTCGATCCCAAAGCAGGCCAGAGAATTGACGCACACAAAATAAGATAGAAAAAACGTGCCTCCTTTTTCACCTTGAAAATAAGTGAATTATTTTCGTAAGATATATATGTGTTAATTTTTCACCTCTTTGGCCCAGTTCCTTAGATGCTGTACCTTCCGTTTTATTCCTCTCTTTTTTGTACGTTCTATTTGTGCGCGTGTGTTGAATCAGATACGTGCATCCTAAATACACATAGGTCAAGTGTGAAAGCTCCCTTTATCGGGAAAAAATATGTCACCTAGGAGCGACTTGAATTGTCTCATTTCATTGATTTCCCATCGGATGGATGATATATACTCGTCGTGATGGATGGAGATTGGAATGATGTTTCCTCCAAATTCAGTTGCACCTGTGATGATCCCATAGGGTAACCAAGGAATACCTTTTGCTAAAGCTATCATCACACTAGAATTCGAGGATTCATAGTATTCACCACTTGTGGCTATCTTCAACTTTTCTTTCTTCAGATAAACAAAACAAGATTGCCCAACTGGCCACTTTACCTATATTGTACCGGCGTGAGTTTCTGGTTCCGCCACTGGTCACTCTAGCTCTAGAGCCGAAAGATTAATGGCATAAGTGATTGTACATCCTTTTTGTGGTCGTGCACGGAGCATCGACTATTTTAATTCTATTCTTTTGGAGAAGGATAATTTTGCGGTTACCAATCGTTTTCCGACATGCCAAGCCTTGATGTGATCTTCACATATGTAATACCAATAAAAGGTAAAATAAGATGAGTGCTGCGAAAACTATATTTAGTACGTCGATTAGGAATCATAGAAAGTGATTAGCTTAGCTAGCTAGTAAGCAGAATGTTACATTGTTGAGCTGCCCCAACTGTTAGATATGGAAAATGGAATAACCTCCCGTTTTGAAAAGCTAGTTTAAACTACCCACCTTTAGGTTGCTTGGACGAGGATGATTTTTGTGGGACCAATTGGTTTGGTAGTTTAGATTTGAACTGTCATGACCCTCTGAGGCTTCGAAGAGGCAGGGACAAATTTGTGATCCCTTTTGGTGCACCTTTTAACCTTTTTGCCGAAGGAACAAAAATAATGTGATACATGCAAAGACTCCACACTCGAATATAACTATTCAGTTATTAATTAAGGGAGTACCTAGAACTCATCTAGATGAGATATAGTTTGATCTCATTCACTTTGAAAATAAGAACAGATACAACCCACGTCAGCACACACGCATCTTATAGCATCACATCCAATGGTTATAAAAGGTGAATGAGACCAAATTATATCTCATCTAGATGAGTTCTAGCAAAACTGATTAATTAATGATAACATATACTCCCTCCGTCCTAAAATGTAAGACGTTTTTTAGCACTATATAGTGTCAAAAAACGACGCAGGGAGCATATGTTAACTACTCCTGAAGAACAGATGAAGACCAACTTTATATGGTGTGAAAGTTAAACTAAGGGGACCCCACAAAAAAAAGTTAAACTAAGAGGGTTCCATGTCAATTTCAAGTCATATATAGGTCAGGTTAACACTAGGAAGGAGTTGATAATTAATGTTCAGCTGAACTGGCAATTTAGCGCATGGAATTTCAGAACTTCCACTATAGAAACGACTCCAAAACAAGATCAGAAGGTACAAATTCTTCCACTGAATGAGAAAGGAACCTCTTGTTTTGTTTGAGTCTAGAAATGTGAAAAAGATGGCATCTCGCATGTTCATCCACTCATGCCATCACTTCAGCTGCAGCTGCAGGCGTGAGCTTGCCATGCCCACACTCTAGCCTATAATCACTACGATACTATTATGTTACTAACCACCAGCACACATATTAATCATCACGGTCATATCTCACGCCGTCTCTTTCTCAAACGATTCTTGTGGCTTTGGAAGAAAGGTAATGTTAAGTAACATCCAGTAGTCTCCGAGCTTGGGGTTCCCATGCATCAGATTCTGGCCTTGACTAAAACCCATGATTCCCTTGCTTCTTTCTTTCGGTGCAAGGAGGAATAGGGATCCACTGTATTTTTGCGTCAGTCAAAAATACACGGCGTATGTGCATATATCTTGCCATGTTAACTTGAAGATGGTGTTCCCGCACAAGAGAAAAGAATGTGGACTACATTGCTTGGGTGTCTTCAATTGAGAATAGTTGACATATCGTGTATACGAACATCTGCCGACCGGTTCCTTTTTACAGCTTGGCGCTTATAACCGAGGATTTTTTCTTCGTAGAAGAATAGTTGACATATTGTGTACACGACAATTGCCAGCCGATTCCTTTTTTACAACTTGGAACTTATAACCGGTGGATTTTTTTCCATACAATGAGTCATACTATTGCCATTTTCTTCGAAGAAAAGAAATTCAAGAGGCACAACATGAATTCACGTTGGGCAGAGGAATCCAATTCCAGGATACCCACCCGCTTGTAGTGGGCATTCGATCAAAGGCTAGGCCAGAACCTAAAAAGTGGAAATTCTGGCTCTGAAAACCTGATTCCATGTAGTATCGACTGCGGCGATGGTCAAGCGGTCATGGAATATATCTTATCATAAGCTTGAGAAATGAAAGAAGGGACTTCGATTGAAGCGGGCGGAATATATATAATTGCAGAAATGTACTTATACATTTAAATGTGTGTATTATAGTTAGTGGTGCTT